>NC_031783.1:2570442-2667560 GCF_001522545.3 Parus major
TGCGCAGGAGGCGGGGCCAAACGGATGGGGCGGGGATTGTGCTGAGGGGCGTGGTCTACGCGTAGTGGGCGGGGTCTCGCGTTCCCGCCCCCGCCTCCTTCCCGGCGTGCTCTTCGGCGCCCCTCCTTTCCCCCGCGCTTCGCTGCGATTGGCCGCGCGTGCCGCCGGCCCCCGCGCGCGCCGCTGCCCTAATAAGGCGAGCGGCGCGCGCAGCACGCCCGCCCCTCATTGACCGCCCGCCGGCTGCCCCGCCTCTGGCTCGCGCGGGGATTGGCGGGCATCGCCGGGAGCCCATTGGCCCTGTGGCGCGCGGCGCGCTCCCATTGGCTGAGGCGGCCGTCGGTCCCGCCCCCGCGGCGCCGTGGGCGCGGCGCATGCGCGGAGCGGGCGGCGGTGGCGCGAGGCGATGGCGGCCGTGGGGACGATGGCGGCCATGGGCCCGCTACCCGCCATGGGCGCGCTGCCGCCTCTGCCCACGCTCGGCGTGCCCGGCGTGCCCGAGCTGAAGCCGCTCACGCGGTACGAGGCGATGCGGCTCGGCCCGGGCTGGAGCCACTCGTGCCATGCAATGCTGTACGCGCCCAACCCGGGCATGCTGTTCGGCCGCATCCCGCTGCGCTACGCCGTGCTGGTGAGGGGCGGGCGAGGCCGCGCCGGGCCGGGGTTGGGATCAGGGCGGCGGTGGCGGGCGGGCCCTCGGGCCGGGTCGGGGCGGACTGGGCTGGGTCGGGCCGCGGGCTCCGGGGGCGGCGGGCTGAGGGGCGGTGGCTCCGCGGTAGTTCCCGTGCAGGGTGGTAGGATCAGGCCGGGCCCGAGCCCACGGGGAGCCCCCGGGCCGGCGGGCTCGTCCGGCCGGGGCGGAGAGCCCCGGCGGCCAGGCCGCTGTCGGTGAATGGTCCTGGATGCGCCGGAGCTGCTAGGGCCGCGACGGAGCGGCCGCGACGCCTCCCGCGCTCCTCCGGCTCCTCCGGAGGCCTCCGAGACGCCCCCTCGCCCCCCGTCGGGGGCCGCGCCGTGCCCCATTAACACCCTGCGCCTCTATTGCAGATGCAGATGCGATTTGACGGACTGCTGGGCTTTCCCGGGGGGTTCGTGGATCGCCGTTACTGGTCCCTGGAGGACGGTCTGAATCGGGTGCTGGGCTTGGGTTTAGGCTGTGTGCGCCTGACGGAAGCTGACTATCTGTGCTCGCACCTGACAGAGGGGCCACATCGCGTGGTGGCACACTTCTACGCCAGGCAGCTCACCCTGGAGGAGCTGCACACCATCGAGATCAGCGCGGTGCATTCCCGAGACCACGGGATGGAGGTGGGACACCCGGGAGGGGTGTGCGAGCTCTCAGTTAGCCCAGGGAAGGCACCGCTTCCCTCCTGGGTCTGCCGGGCTGCCCTGGCCAGCCCGGCCGGGGAATGCACCGCAGATAGAGCTGCCGGCGGCAGGTGCCCGCACCGCCCGTGGCATCGGCGTTAGGAACTGTGGCCGGGGTCGTGCCACAGGCTCCAGAGCATAGCAAGCTTGAGCTCCAGCTTTTCCCGGTGTCCACCCACGCAGGGATGAGCCCCGTGTTACCGCTTGGCCTCAGGATGTGGGCGAGGGCCGTTTGCAGCTGGGGGGGATCTCCCCCTGCCCTGGGCTGAGTGCCCCGGACTGGATCGTGACCTCGGTGTGGTGATGTCGCTGTGAGCCGAGTTCCTCCCGTGCGGGAGGCACCTTCCTGCTCCCGGGCAGCCAAGTCCGGCTGATGGCCGGGGCAGAGCACGAGAGCCAGGGCCTCCCCGTGCGCCCCCGGGGCGCTCGGTGGGTGTCGGCAGCCATGTGAGCAGAGGCAGCGGGCTCTGGGTTGTGGCCTGGTTGAGGGGGACTCCTGGGTCACCCGTGGTGTCCCCACGCAGGGCAGGGCTGGAGGGCAAAGTGGGACTCCCCATAGTGGCCTGGGGCAGCGGGATCCCTCCAAAGGGGCAGAAGGGGGAGCAGAGCCAGGGCTGGGCAGGGAGAGCAGGGACCTGGGAGCATTTGGGAAGGCAGTGTAGGGGCTTGGTGGGACGGAGGGCAGGCACGGGCCGGGGCTGGTGTGGGAGGAACAGGACCTGGCACTGGGGCAGGGTGAGCCTGGGCCAAGGGCTGGCGGGCACTGGGTGAGGGTGTGGGGCAGAGGGGGTGCGGGGCGGGGGGGATGGTGCTGCCGTGGCCCCTGCTAAGATGTGCCTGTGCTGTTGCAGGTGATGGGCATGGTCCGTGTCCCCCTCTACACCCAGAAGGATCGCATGGGCGGGCTGCCCAACTTCCTGGCCAACTCCTTCGTAGGAACCGCCAAGTTCCAGCTCCTGTTTGCCCTGAAGATCCTGAACATGGTGCCAGAGGAGAAGCTGGCCGAGGCGGTGGCTGCCACACAGAGGCCGAAGAAGGCGGCCATCGACCACTCCGGAGGGGCAGCAGGACACCTGGCTGCTCACAAGGCGGGCAATGAGCTGGCTAAAGCGGGCAACGAGCTGGGAGAGAGGGCAGAGCACCCGGGCATGGTGCACGCGGGGGCCGAGCAGCTGGTGGGGCTGGAGGGCCAGGCCCTGGCAGAGCAGCTGGCGGGGGCCGAGGCGCTGGAGCAGTCAGTGGGGCTGGGCGCTGATGCTGTGGCGGAGCAGGCGGTGGCCGAGGTGATGGAGTGATGCCGCCGTGTTGGCGCTCAATTAAAAGTGGGTGAGCTGAGAGACTTCTAACTTTCCGACCCGTGGCTGGCTGCAGTGGCTGCCCACGAGATCCCACTGCCCAGCCGGGAGGGGTTGGGTTTGTCTAAAGCAGGGAAAAGCAATTTTATTTTTATGGCCATTAAACTCTTAGCGAGCTTCCCAGATCAACCTGCACAGCCCCTGCAGAGAGTTCATGTGCTTATGTGAGGGCGCCAGAGCCTTAGAATTGCGCTTTGATTTCAGGGACACACTGCTGCTGTCAGGTCCCCCTTTCGTTTGTAAGGAACAAAACATCAAATTTTTTAAATGCCCCGTCTTGAATTAGATGTGGCTGTGTTGGCTTTGGGCACAGCTGAGGCCTGGGGCTTTCGGTTAAGCACCTCTGCCCATGATAGTGGCCAGGCTCCCACTCGGGGCATTGGCACAATGGGGCAGCTGTGCCATGAATTCCCTCTGGGGTGTTGGGGATGCTCATGTGGGTCCCGATCTGGAGATCTGTGGGAGAAGGAAAGTGGAATAAATGGCTTTGCTGAAAGTTTAACACTCGGGATTGTTCTTGAGGGCTGGTCCGGAGCCAGTGGGCACCCAGAGCTGGGCAGGGTCAGGGAGGTGAAGGGCTGGAGCCACGGGTGGCAGGAGAGGTGGGGGCTGACTCAGGTGCTGCACCACTACAGCTCCCGAGAGTTTGGGTTGCTCCACAAGGGCTTGTGCTCCCCCAGGCTCCAGGCTGGGAGCAGCTTGTCCCAGGTGCAGGAGGGGCCTTGGTGGTGGCTGAAGTGGGGACAGCCAGTGAAGAGCCCCATCCATTTTAGCAGAGCCTCAGGAAAATCCACCCATCCTGCAGGACTGTTGGAAGGGCAGGCTCAGCCCTGGCAGAGCTGCTTCCCGTTCCTGTCCCCCCTCTACCTGCTCCAAGCTCATCCCCGGCCTGGAGCAGGAGCAGCTCCCCCAGAATCCCCCAGCCCCATAGAAAAGGGTCTGTGGTCACCCTGCCATGGGGCAGAGAACAAGCAGCTGGTCACAGGCGGATTCTCTGCAGGGACAGACAACTCAAAAAAGAGGTTTGGTTTAATTGAAGACATTTAGCGAGAGGTTGTTCAATAAATAAAGGGCTAAGGTGGGGACAGGGCTGACACCTCAGGACAGGGTGACAGGAGGACACACAGACCAGTCACAGCTCTCTTGGGATGTGTACTTGGAGTACTGGAGTTGGATTGTGTAAGGGGCAGGAGAGAAACAGGACACAGACACACATCAGCCCCAGGAAGTCAGGAGAGAAGAGCTTCATTCTGGTCCAGAGAAAGCAAGTGCTGAGAAAAACCAGGGGCTTGGGCTGCTAAAGAAACTCTCAACTAACAGATGTGTTAAGTGAAAGTGGATAAGCAAAAATACCCCAAACTGGTAACAACTGAGGCTGGAAAGGCGTCAGGGGCCCTGAGGAAGCACTGGGGCTGGGGGAGGAGCTGCCTGCCCAGTGCCACCCACACTGCTGAACAGAGACATCACACAGGATGGAAGAGGCCCACTCCAAGGGCAGCCCTGGCCTCTTGGGGCTTGATGGTGTCAAAGGCTGGACTTTCCATCAGTGCCCTGTTTGACTCTTCATGAACACCTCTTTACCTTGTCTTTGAGCCCCTGAAGGAGCAGCACCCCCAGAACAGCCTGGTGCAGCTCGAAGACGCCAAATGTGCCAGCCCCTGAGGCTGCCTGCTCTCCAGCCTGGCACTAGTCACAGCAACTCATTTCCTGCATCCTTTTATTACTGAACTCCCACCCAGGGCCTTAGTTACTGACGGCTTTCTGTGCCCATCCAGGCTGCAAGGTCATCATGTGCTTGTTGGCTCTTCTAAGGCCCAGCCTGAGCCCTGTGTCACCCCCAGCCCCTGCCAGAGCTGGCAGTGCCAGCCCATCCCTGCTCTGGCATGGATCCCTCTGCTCCAGTCCCAGTTAAAAAATGAGGTGGGAAGAACATGGTGCTGAGAGGGGAAGAGCCTTGGCCAGGGAAGGGGGATTTGCCATGGGAATGTAGCAGGGCTCCCGGCCTGGCTGCAGCTCTGGGGCCTCCACACAGGCTGCACATGAGCTGCCCAGGGCAGCCAGAGGGTCCTGCAGCCAGGACACAGGCAGCCAGCAAGAGACTGCCCTGCACAGCCCAAAGCACGACACTGAGCAGCTGGGGGATCTTCCTCAGCCAGGAAAGGCTGTTGTGATCTGTGCACACATCCCATCCCTCGAGAGCCCGCAAAGTCCAGCCTGGTGCCAAGGAAGGGGAGAAGGGCTCAGGACCACTCTACACTCCAAGCTCCCTGCCCCTGCTACATTCCATCCTGGACAAAGGCAGAAAGATCTATACAGTATAATACATATATATTTCACTATGAAATAGCAATTTCATTCCCTGCCTTCTACTTTATGCATCCTGAATTATATAGTTCTTTGTACATCACTCCAGAGGGCTGGTGGGGCTGGGGAGTTTCTCATGCGAGGCAGTTGCTCTCCCTGGAAGTTACCCACAGGACGCACCAGCAGCTGATGTGGCAGGACCTAAACATGATTCCCATTCCCTCCCTTTCCCCTCCCTCCGCCACCCCCTTCCCCAGCAACAAGGGCAGACTCTGCCCTGGCAGTGGGGGCCTGCTGGGGCCCTCCCAGTTGATGAAAGTGGTTCCTCAGTGCGGATCCATGAACCCCCCTCAGCTGCTCTCAGCAGCTGTGGATGGAGCGGGAGCAGCAGCTGAGCCCTCGACACCCCGGCTGTGGGGAGGAGCAAACCGGGGCAGGGAAGTGGCGGGGACAGTGCAACATGCACGGAGTGGTGACACCGAGGGCCCGCGGCTGCGGCACGGCCAGGCCCGCCCAGCCCACGTGGGGCTGCAGCCCCAGGGTGGAGTTCTACCAAAGGTCAGTCCCTGTGGAGCAGGGAGTCCCATCCGCGGGCTGGGTCACCGGCCAAGAGCTGTCATCACTGGAACCAGTGCAGAGCCAGGTGTCAGGTGGAAGGAGAAACAATCCTATGGAAAGAAAAGAGGGCAGATGTTTTAGGGAAGCACTTAGGGAGAGTGTGCTGGGCAGCCACTGTCCTGGAAATGTCAGACACATGCAATGGCACTGGCAGCAAATGGGGCTTCCAGTTACTGTGCTGGGACTTTGAGGGCTCATGCACTGCTCCAGCAGCTGGGAAAAGGAAAGGACACCAAGTTCCACCTGCTATTGAGGTTTGGGCTCATTAAACAAGGTCAGAGCTTGATTTCCCTTCAAATGAAACCAGCAGGAGCTCAGCTGCTGTCTGGAGCTGGAGCACAGCCATGCCCACACAGCTTCCACAGCAGCAGGACAAGGATCCAAGATGTCAAGATTCACTCCAGGATCTCTCTCACAGGACAGTGGCTGTGGCAGGGAAGGGAGCTGTCCCCAGCACCCACCTGTGCTTCCTGTGCACCCCCAGTCTGTCACATTGTCCGGCTGTACTCGATGCTGCTCTTGGCAGAAATGCCAGACCAGGGCAGGAGGCTGCAGAGGAGGCTCTGGGCTTGTCTGTATATCCTCTGGGGAATGGAGCACGGGCTCAGGCTGGCCAGTGTGGAGCCAATGTGCTGTAGGTAGTCAGTGGCCACCAGTTAAGGACAGCAACACTTACACTGTAACTTAGCAAAGAACATAAATCGCTCCTGGACCTGCCCTGCCTGCAGGGACCCCTGACACAGTGGAAGCTGTTCAGCCCAGTCAGATCTGCTCCTTACAATCACTGACTCCACCTTTCTACCAACAGGAGATCTGCTCTGCCCTGTAAGGGATGGCAATTTGGAAATGGCAGCTCCAGCTTGTGTGGGAAATACATCCCCTAGGCAGCTGCCAGTTCCCTTTGCACTCCACAGAAAATCCTGCGAGGATAGCAATCCACCCACCTGCCCAGGAAGGTTGGAACTGACCAGCTACACCCAGGAAGGATCAAGTTTCTTCTCCATGATCCACTGACCCAAAAACAAACCCCCTAAGTCAGTGTGGGAGCAGCCTGCTGAGATCCAGGCCAGCCCAGGCTCACAGGGGATCCCAGGACACAGAAACAAAGACCATGGGTTTCTCTGCCCTGTTCCTGGCCAAATCCTGCACCCCACAAGCCAAAGCACACCCAGCACTTTGGCCTAACACCAACACTTGCTCTCACTGGCATCCAACGTGCTCCAACCATCCTACATCAAATAACTCTAACAGCCCCTTCCTTCCAGCTCCAGATTAAACCCACATGTGAGCAGGTTTCAGTTCCTATATAACTTTGCTGTTGTTAACCCAAAACAGGGTTTCCCTCTGCTCAGCAGCCTGCAGGGAAAGGATATAAGATTGTCCAGGGTGGGTGCCCACCGTTGATGTACAGGACGTAGGTGAAGCCATCTTTGAGGACCCCTCGGATGGAATAGTAATAGGGGAGATAGTGGTGCTGTTTAAAGTCTCTGTTTTCATAGAAGTTTATTGCTGTGTTGTTGGTGGTGAGCACATGCAGGTAGATGGCTTTGCAGTGGTCCTGGGCAGTGGTGGAAATGTGATCTTTCAGACTCTCAAGCAAGAGGGAACCTGTTGAAGGGAAGGCAGCAGGATCAGAGTGTGTGTGCAGCCCCAGGGACCCTCAGTGTGAGGGTGTGTGGGGCCCAGCTGAGCCCTCCTGCACCAGGATTGTTCACCAGGGATTGCTGCACACACCTGGAAACCCCAAATCCCACCCAGTTCTCACAGGACCTTCCTACATGGTTTTCATACACGGTCTCACCTATGAGCACGGCCTCAAAACCCAGAGATTTTAAAGACATAAACCTCTGACTCAATAACCACAAGGATGAGGCAGAACCTTGACAATAGTGCCCATCCCCAGCAGAGCAACTCCTGGCTTTGGGGAAGGTCAGTGACTCATTTTCAATGGTATCAGTTCCACCCCTTACATGTATTTATTTGAAAGCCATTTGATACAGCAGAGTGTCAAAACAGGACTTCACAAGCAGGTTATTGTTTTGTGTCTGCTGAATTTGAATCAAAATCTAAGAACTGCTGGAATTTTAAGATGCCATGTAAGGAGGAGTGGAGACAGTCTCATCCAATCTGGATTTACTGCAGCCAGCAGGAAAAACCAGAGAAGGGTACAGAGGATACTCCAGCCCCAAGAGACAAGACCAGGGGGTTCATCCACAAAACCTCAACATGGCACGAAGGACCCAGCAGAACCTGCATGGGAACTTCTTCCAGCAGGTGTGGTAACACCAGGCTAAAGAATCAGCCTGGTAACACACAGGAGAAATGGCTGCTGCTGTTTCACAATCCCCAGGACCTGCAGGACCCACAGGATTTCAGAGCAGAAGTCAACAGTACTGACTTCATGTTCTCTTGATACTCAGTGAGAATATGTATTAGCCAAGACAAAAAACCACTGAGACATCGACAACAGAGCAGTTCAATTTTGTTATGAGATATTCCAGTCCTCTACCTCACAGAAATGCAGCTGTCCTGTGGTTAAAGAACAGCAGAGAACTAGAAACTGAACCCTTTTACAAAAATCAGAGGAAAATCAGAGCTTTAGTGCTAAGAAGCATGGCTGGAGTGAAGAGCCTCCTGCATGAAAGGCTACAGCTTCAAACACCACTAGAAAAACTCAACACAAAGACCTCAGAAAAAGCAGCAGCAGCTTTTTTTAGGTTGTGTTGCTACAGGTGCAAACTCAAAGTTTTTGAGAGAGCACAGCAACACACTGTGCAGATGGAATGGATACAGGAAAAACTGACTCTGAAAGGAGAAAATTCCAGCAAGATGGTACTGGGGAAAAAAAAAAAAAAGATTTGGAAATTAGGAGGAGACTGAAAACTACCACAATTTTACAGAAAGACCTCTTTACCACCCTCTGTGATAATTCTGTGCTACCACTTTCTTCTTTGTAGTAGAAAATTCTCTCTTCCATTTTAATGGAAGGTTTAAACACTGCTCTCACCAAGGACTCTGTGGTCATTTCTTTGTTTATCCTCCAAGTTTAGACCTCTCCAAACCTGCCTGGGGGAGAAGGGAGGACTTGGAGGTGCTGAGTTATACCCATATCCACTGAAGGGACTCCAGGTGTGCACCCCTGGGTCACACTGCCAAACCTGGCCCATTCTCTTCTGCAGATCAAAGATCCACATCCTGCCAGAAGAGCAGCACTGGGTGACAGAACACAACTGCTCTAAACAGACAGAAAGCCCTTCTGGCTCCAGGACTTCAAATGGCTGTAGGAATGCTGCATGTGGCAACAGACATTCAGAGCTGACTTGTACATTTGAGATCTAATCAGGCAAAAGTTACTATTTCCAAGTTCCCTTTGTGGTTTTCTCACAGTTTGTTGTAGCTGTTGAAGCTGAAAGATAAAAAGCAGCTCTGTTTTCTGCCTCAGGGATCAGACCCAGATACCCAGAAAGAAAATAATTTCAAACCCTGCTTCTGGGTGAAGTTCTTACACTTTCAGACAGTCTCAGCAGCACTAGTGTGAGTTTTTGGTGTGCTCAGCAGGCCCCTGGGAACAAAGCTGACAAAGGCTTGTACTCTTTGGAAATATTTGCACGTTGTGCCACACCAGTAAAAACCTCCCAGTGGACCTGCACTATCCCACCTGCTGGTACCAGTGACAGGTAAGCCTTTCCCATAGGGACACTGCAGGGAGATTCTGGAGCTCCTCCAGTCCCACCCACTGGGCACACCTGGTAAACAACACCAACAGCTGGCACTTTGCAGCATCTTACCTATTCCATGCTTTCTGAACTCCTTCACCACTCCAAGACTTAGGATGTAAGCAACTTGAGTGTCCACAGGAAAGTTGGAAGCTAGGATATCTCCATCCTGTGTAGAGATAGGACAGGTTATTAAATATTAAATGGGGAGGCACAGGAGAAAGCAAGAACCTTGCACTGGAACATCTGAAAACAAGGCTAAAGTAGGAAATTTCTCTTCACTCAACAGTCTTAGCTGAAGCTTTTGGAATGGAAGGAAAATATCCAAGCATGGGGCTACTCCTATTTTCACATCATCCTCCCAGAGGCAGAACACAAACCATGCTATTACCTACCTATGTACACTATTTGTGGGTTTAGGGACAGAACAGCCTTACTTTCTTTACCAGAAGGATTCAAAGTGCCAATTCTGGAGTCACCCAGCAGTATTTAGATTAACCCAGCAAGTCCTTGTGGCCTGCAAGCTTCACCTGAGCTGTGTCAGCTGGAGATCTCTGCACAGCTGGGGAGGACAAGAAGCACATTCCACAGGCCCAGTGGCCCAGAGCAGTGCCTGAATAAGCCTTTGGCTTTCATGAAGCTTGGCTGGAACAAGAAGTTGCTGAAGATGCAGCTTCTGACTTTGATGAGCTTTGAGATGAAGCCAGACAGCTGAGGTGAAGAGACCCATGTGCTACTCTGTGCTCTTGGCTCGTGGGCATGTTGGGATTATTATTTAACCACAACACTGAGGGCTTTCCAGGAGTTAGGCACTCCCTGCACTGCCCCTGCTTTTTTATTTTATGCTCTTCTCCCATGCTGTCTTCGCTGACCATCTCTTCTTTCCCTCTCTGCTGCACTGGATTGTCTCTCCTGGCCTCCAAGCTCTGGTGTCTCTGAAGTCCAAGCTCTCTGCAGACAGGTGACCTCCCCTTGGGCTCAGGACAGGGACTGTGTAAAGGGAGGAGTTTCTGCAGGAAGTCACCAGAATGACTCGCCCAGTACCACTGAGGAAGCTCTTAAGAAAAACAGAGGTTTGTGGTCCCACAGCTACAGCAGCCATGGCCAGGGATTAGCCTGCAGGATCTGGTCCCTCAGCTCCCCAAGGGGCCATGCCCCAGCAGGAAGAGCCTCAGTGCTACCACACACCCACCGCTGCTCCATTAACTGGAAATCAGCAAGTGCTTCATTCCTTGCATTAACTCAGGATCAAGTGTCTGAAGAGGGGAGGGAAAAGCCCCACCCCAAACAGGTCCCATTCTCATTCCCCCCGGCAGGGGTGGGTTCTGTTCGCTGGAGGCCAGGGTAGTCACACACCTCTTTGTGCACCTTTGTCCTGCTCTTGATCTCTGCCACGATCATCCCCACGATGGAGCCTCTGTATGTGGCTGCGAGGGAAAAGAACTTCTTGTTGGAAGTGATATCTCGGTACCATGAGTCAGGGTACCTGGGAAGGAACCAGAAACAGGAATGTCTGCAGATGCAAAGCCATGGGAACAGGCATGAGATGCTCCTCATCTGGAAACAGCTGTTGTATCCCATTTGGTGCCATGGGTTCTTTCCTCATATAATGGCTTCCTGCCTTGCTAAGAGATTCACATTTTCATTTTATAGTCTCTGCCCAGAGCTTTCACATCCATCTTTAGCAAGTTATTTTTAACTGCAAGATCCATCTGCCCTCATCTAAGAGTGTAAGGATCTCATTAATTTGATACACATGTAAAAAAAATGTTCCATATTGATAGGAGAAAAAAAAAAAATCACACCACCAGCCTCCAGGTCTCCTCCTCCTTCTGAAACTAAAGAGAAACTAATATATGTTCATTTATTTTCAAGTGAGATTTCAGCATGTCTTGCCTTTAAAAAAATCTACAAACTCAAAATATTATGAATGCTTTTGCTGATTTGTTCCATTTAATTCAACCTTAATTATAATCTGCTAGAATCCTCTGTAAACCTCTGTGAAGCTAAAGTTAAAAATCCATGAAGTTTACAGCTGTGGTTTCCCTGGATACTTTAGGCCAGAAATCTGTCAATGTCCCACAGAAAAGCTCCTGTGCTTGTGCAGTCATGGGCATTTACCAAATGTGGGTCTGGGGGGCTGGCCTGGGCCAGGCTGAGATCAGCTTTACCCCAGACTATGGAGGAACAGTGACTCAAGTACTGCTCAGTCCCCCCAGGAACAGCTCTGTGCCAGCTGGGTTCTGAGGGAGCTGTCCCAGCACCACGCCCCAGGACACAATTTCACAAGCACAGGGATGCTCTTCTTTTTCCTGGAGGTGTCCTCCTTTCCCCATCTCATTCAGTCTTTCTCAAGAAGCTGATCCATCCCTTTAATGACCTATTTTCCTGCCAAAATCCGCATACAGGAAGTTTCTGATGACTCTGATGACTCCAGGACAGGCAGCAAAGGACCTTTAACAGCAACACCACCACAGTGCACAGAAGATTCCCAATCTGCTGCTGTCCTGGCAACAGCCCTGAGGCTGCACAGTTGGACCAGTGGGGGTTGACACCACTTGTCCTGAGGTCCCCACCTGCCACCCCAAACCAGTCACATACTCTATTGGGAACCAGTCTCCACAGAGCTGTTTCACTGTGTCTATGTCATCGTGGCAGAGCAGGCGCAGGTTCACATCCGTCAGTGCAGTCGGGGGCACCTCCTCTGTCATTCACGCCTGCAAGGGAAGGAAGCACGAGAGGAGTGATGGAACACGGGCTCTGATCCAACAGCTCCAGGAGGGGCTTGCAGTGGATAAAGCTGCTTTTCCCAGAAAAGTCAGTTTTCAGGAAAGATGAAGCAAAACACGGCAACATTAACCTGAGAAGGATCTCAAAGCTGTGTTGGCCATGGGGCAAGCCCAGCTCTCAGCTCAGCCTGACCCATCCCTCCAGCCCCACATCCAGGCACATCCCCATCCCCAGGAGCACAGTCTGGTGACTCTGTGTGTGAGGAGCACGTGGCCACCAGCCCTTCCAAAAAGAGCATTAAATGAGCCAACAGTGTGCCAAGTGTACCTTATGCTGCATGGAGCTCTTCAAACGTCCATGCAGGACCAATGTTTTGTTAAAACAAAACTGAACAAACAGCTTAAAAAGGAAGCACTGCCAGAGGAATATTTAGAAAGTCCTCTTGCACAACCCTGCCATCTCCAGTGAGTACATTTGCAAAGGATTCCAACTTTTTAAAATATTCATTTTGTTTAACCTATGCTGGTGAAATGAGATCTAGTTCCACTTCCCCTCATTCCTGTGTTCCACAGCTCCTCCCAGCACAGCACAGAGCACTCAGATACAGAAATCCCAGGACACCTTTTCTCCATAGCCCTACCACAATCTGCTGAGCACAAACAGAACACTTGCTGCAATGTCTTCAGCCTTTTTTAACAAGCACCAGAGGGAAGCAAGTGATAGCTAAAAAGTGGTTGTAGAAGCATTTGTAGCCCTGGGTGGAAGACTGAAGAACACATTTTAGGCAGGACAAAGCCCCACATGAGACAGATAAGGTGAGTAGAGACAGGAGTCGTCGTTTCCTTCAGCTCTCCCACTCTGACCCTCCCATGTAAAAGAGCCAGACCAGGATGCAAATTTAAAAAACCAAAGCCACCACCCTTAACAAAAACAAATTACTTAATTTTTTTACTTTCTTTTCTCAGTTTTAAGAGTCTCAAGTCTTGGTTTCAAAGCACCAATTTATAAGGGAACAGCTGCACAGAGCAATTTTTGTGCCCTCCTGTGAAAAGGGATGCTCAGTTCTCCATTGTCCTTGATTTAAAGCTCACAGCTCAAGGAGGAACAGATTTAAACACTCTCCCCATTGGACTGCATATGCCATTTGAGCAGCTTCAACACAAAAATTGTAACTGGCAAAGTTACAATTGCCAGTTTGGGTAATTTTAAGTTGTCACACTTACACTTCAGCAATTAATTGTACATTAATAAGTTGCTAAATGTACTTGGACAAACTGTCAGGCACATGCTGGGATTCCTGGGGTGTCCTGTGCAGGGCCAGGAGTTGGACTCAGTGATCCTGATGGGTCCCTTCCCTTCAACATATTCTATGATTTTACTCTGCCAGTTACAGTCACACTGTGCTGAAATGGATCACTTGTTCCTCTCCAAAGAATTCCCTAAAAAGCATCAAAGCTATTTCCCAGCCTGTTCCAGGACTGTGGCTGCCTATTTACTGAGCAGCTCACAGCATTCACAGAGTCCAGGCACCGGTTTCAAAACAACTTAAGCCCCTACAAAACCTGCACTCCTTGGTGCCTTTAAAACTTCCTTTACACTTCCAGAACTGGCTCAAGCCCTCAGAAGCCAGGCTTGGAATCTGTTCCCTGCCCATGCTCCCCACCCCCAGCCTCCGGTGACCTTTTAAGAAGCCTCAGCTTCACCCCATGGGACCTCGAAGAAGGAAAGGCAAACATTTTCTGGCTGAGGCTCATCTGATTCACACCACTGGGTCTGGATGATGAGGACCCCAGTCTCACACCCCCCCAGCCCTGCTGAACCCTTTGCTGAGCCATTTCAGAGCTGTGACACACCACAGGATCGTTTTTCTTGCAAAGTTTCAATGCTCCTGTAAGGGAACACCCCTTCTCAGCATTAATAAATCAGAGAGAAATGAAACCACCGTGCCAGAGCCATGGTTTTACTAATGAGCAGGCGCTGCTGGAGAGGCAGAGCCAGCACAGGACACATTCCTATGAGGATTAGTCCTTGTGTATTTAACACCATATTCTCAAAGAGCTGGGCAAGCATTAAGCATTATCCTGTAGCTGAAGCCAGCCTCAAAAAAGTAATCCATGACTGTTTTGTTGAACAGGATAATCCCCCTCCTCTCAAATTCAGACGGCTGGTTGTGTCTGCAGGGACTCCATCCATTCCATGACCTAATCCAGATGCTCCAGCACATTTGAAGGACATTTGGGACACCCATCTGGCACCGTGTCCTGCCACAGGGGTTCAGGAGAGCAGGCCTGTGCCCCTTCCTCCCCTTCCTCCCTGGCCAGGTGTCACTGCTGCTGAAGGAGCTGTGGTCAGTGGCTGCAGTGACCAAGAGAGAAGAAATTCCAGGCAAATTCCATCCTTTGGGTCTTCCCAGATACCTGGAAAAACAGCCAAGAGCAGATCCTGGCCCTGGGCACAGCCTGTGGCAATGCTGTCCTTAGCACAGCCAAAGTCCTGAACTCAAGTCTCAACCAACACAGTGACCTAAGTATCACTTTTACAGTCAACTTGAGAGGACAAAATACAGGTTTGAAAGCAGAAAATAAAACAAAAACAGTATCAGTGTAAAACAAAACCCTGGAAGATAAAAGGGCCTTTGGGGGTTTAGAGGCAGCAACACTGACAACACAAGTTCTGACCTTTAAGACCAAATGGTGGCTACTGTGAAGCCAAATGCAGGCTCCAGGGACAAGTGGTTAATTCAAGGGTGCCCATGGCCACTTTGGAAAGCCAACGTGAAGTTATTTTATTTTTTAATATATTTTTTTCTCAGGTGTCAGCCTTTGGTTCACTTGATGGCCATTGTCTGGGAGGTGACATGGCCAACATCGCCCACTGTCTCCTCCCAGGGGGCACAGTGACCTCACCCTTCTGTTAAAACAAGAAGCACTTGCTCTGGAGGATTAGAAAATGAGCCAACATTTCATATTTTATTTAACATTTCATGCTTATGAAGTGATAGTGCACATAAACATCTGAAAAAGCACCACAGACACCCCCTTACAAAATACTGCAGTCAGGAGCAAGTAGAACTAGAAACTGAGCATTGAATTCCCTTTCTTACCTAAAACCTGCAGATATTAATGCATAACAAATTCATTTCAAAAATACAGGAGAGGATAAAGGCTTTAAGCATTTTTACTAGTTTTCTTTCTCGCTCTATTGAAACAAATCTAGCAAAATGTTTTGGCCTCAAGTGTAGCTCAGAGGAACCTGTGAAATTCTTCTGACAAATATTTAGCAGTAATGGAAGTTGGATGAAAAGAAATAGAAAATGCATTACTAAATAAGCCAACCTGACACATAATTTTAAATTAAAGTACATGGTGAGGCCTGAACTTAGTATTTTAAAATGATGTAATAGATCTTTGGCATCAATAAGCTGTAGTTATAAATGAGCTAAAGAACAGCATTTCACAGTTCTGTCTAAAAGGCAGCAGAGCCTTTGGCTCCAGCACTGGCCCAAGCCATGGCCAGGTCTCCAGGAACTGTCCCTGCTCACTCAGCATGATGGAGCCAAGTAGAGGCACTGACATTCCCACCACCAGCACTTCCAGGTCCTGTGGAGAAGGAGCAGTTCCTGTTTAGAGCCAGGAACAGTTTATTTACATTGACCAGATGCTTCACAGCTAAGACACCTCAGCTCAAGCTTTTTGCAAGAGCAGGAGGTTTTCAATCCCTCTTAGAGCTCTTGTATTAAAAAAAAACCAAACAAAAAATCAAAATAAAATCTACATAAGATCAATTTCTAGAGAAACAGGCAGCCATACCAAATCAGCACTCTTAATCCAGCAGAGTGTTCAAATGCAGGGTAAAGCCTGAAGCTTTGGCAGGCAGCTGCTTAAAGGTGTTTGAAAATCCCTTGAGCATTTCCATATCTACAAAAACCTGGCCAAGTGGTTCTACAAGTTGAGATTTCCCTTCTTTAGCACTGTAAGACATGTTTTAACAATGTTTCTGCCTTGTGCATCCTGCAAAAATGGGTTGGATTTCACCATTGAACAAGATGCTGGTTTCATTAATTTTTGACTTCAGCTTCCAAGCAGATAAACCCATGAAATAAAAATTTTATCATCTAGCAACAAATATCACTAAAATTCCTAGCAGAATAAAAGCCAGGTAATTAAGACTAAAGTCAAACAAATAGTAACTAGGATTGTTTACAACTCTAATTCCCAGTAAGGGATGTATTGACTTTAAATTTAGTGCTCACACAAAAACCAACGTGAAGGAATCTTCTTCACTTGCAGAAACAAAGCTGGATCGAAGCTCATCGATACCTTTTACTTTCCTTAAAAGCTAATTGAGATCAATTCATCCTACAGAAAGCAGCAGAGCTGCAGGGAAGAAGAAACAGAAGCCCTGGCAGGCTGTGGGTGTTTATAACTGGATCCCATAATCCAGGCAGCATTGTCCCTACAGGCACACCCAGGGTGCCCCAGCACCTCCAACACTAAACAGTGCAGATCCTCAAAGCCTTGAGATGAAGATTTTCACCTCAGGAATCCAAAGCATTCACTTTGAGCACACTCCTGCTGGATTATTAAGGATTATCCTCTGTCCTTCCACAGAAAGAAAAGATTAAATTCCTGCAGACGGCTCCTGAGGACACACCATGATGGGGCTGTCCCAGAGGAATGGCAGTGACACCAAAAACCCACTGGGCACGGGGAGCACCAGGGCTGGCCCTGTCCTGTCAGCTCCTGCCCAGCACTGCAGGACATGTGGCTCTTTTTCACTCTACACACACACCCTGGGAGATCTGCACACAGGGACAGAGATGGATTTCCTTGTGCCTGGTACTCTCACACCAGAGGTGCTGCTCCAGTGTCACCACCAAGGTGCAGCTCCAGTCACAGTCTGGACAGTGTTCAGATCCCAGTGACACGAGATTTCCAGAGAAGAATAATTTATAACATTTGGCATCCTCTCTCACTTGTAAGTAAATAGGATGAAACAAAGCCCAGAGAGAATCTTAAAGCTACCACAATGCAGGATTTTAGCTGTGACTGAGCACCACAGTACCCAAAACAGCCATGAAGTCTGCTATTATCTTCCAGAGCACAAACAGGAATTTCACAGCTATAAGTCTCCCTACCTTGTGCCATCTGGCACTGGGGATTTGATTTACATTAAACCATTCAGTCTGAACCAGTCTAATTCCACAGAGCAGTAAAGATTTCCCTGCTGCATTTCATTTTCAGCTTACTGTGTTTTTAGGTTACTGGTCTTGCAGGGAATGTTCCACACAGACACCTCTGTCACCAAGCTCCTTTCGTTTAATACAATAAAAGTGCAACTAGATTTCAAAACATGGATTCATTACTAAGAATCTCAAAAAGGTGCTTCCAGGTCTTAGAACAACATTAACCAAGCAACAGGAGCCAAATTTTTAAAATATTTAAATACTTGGCTTGACAACTTCTTGGTCCTATTTCAAGTACGGTCATAGAATAAAAAAACATAGGCTGGAAAGACCCTTCGGGGTTTAACCCAACTTAGATCAGGTTGCTTAGGCCCACATAATGTCAGTGAGGAGCAAATCTCTTCACCCTGCCTGGAATCAGACCAGTTCCTTCGGGTCTAAAGGCACAACTGGAAGCTGGGGCATCAAATGTGCTGCCTGTACCAACACCCCCAGCTCTGCCAGTGTGCAATGCAAGCACTCCTGACAGGACATTTGTTACACCCTGTCCATTTAATGCTCCTGCTCCTTCTAGGAATGCCACACGGGCTCTTTTGGGACAGGCAGCACACAAACCCCAGGAGGTTTTACAGCTCTCCTCATTCCCATTTTGTTATGCAAACCTACAGAGCCTGGAGCTCATCCTCTCACCTCCATCCCTGTACACTCATCACATCCCACAGGAGTGCTGCCCAAAACTGCCAGCACTTAATTCCCTACATTAACAGAAGCTTGGAGTGAGATTCTTAATGAGAAAATGGGGACAAAATGACTGATTCTGTGCCTTGGTCTGAAAGAAATGCAGTAACAGGGGTGGAAGCAGGCTCAGATTATGTGACTTTACAACAGCCCAGAACACCTTTTGATCCATGTTTTTCTACCTTTTCTAGCAGAATCAAAAGCACTGAGCCTCAAAGCCCCTTGTGGACCCCAGATCATTCAGGGGTGTGCACTAGCTCAAGACTTGGAGTTCCTCAATATTTCAATTCCTTCAATAGCAGAAAACTGCCCTCCCAAGCACCTGCCCTGGCACAGCTCCCCAGGCTGCCACACGAGGAACACACGAGGTTAATCCAGCCCTGCCATGTGGATCCCATCTGCCCCCAAAGCACATCCCAAGCACTAATGGGATTTTCTTGGAGACATCACTCTGGAGAAAGGAGTTTGTCTGTGCCTGGACTTTCTTGTCCAGTAAATCCATCCAGGGCAGAGTGTTTGACTAGCACCCCACAGTGGAGGAGAGCAAAACCCAGCGAGCTCAGGGAGGAATGGGTTGTAAGGAAAGCTGAATTTGTCTAAACCCCAGGGAGGCTGCAGGGTAACCTTGTATTGAGCTAAGACATCTGCACCAGTGAATTGCCAGGTGCCCTGAGCCAATTAATAATGAATCACATCTTCCTGAGAGAGCCAGACCAATGTGGCAGGAATATACACACAGCTGAGCCCAAAGTATAAAAACTGGACAATAAAAAAGTAAATTTTGAAAGGAGCAAAGCAGGCTTTAACCTGTACCGCTTCTTGAGCACCCTGACAGTGGGCACATGGAGACCAGGAACAGGCACCACACCTGAATTTGGATCCAACCACACACTGCCATCAAGGTGTTAACCTTCTGCTGTGATTTCAGCATGTTGCTGTTTCACCCTGCTAAATCAGACTCCCACCTAACACCAAGTATCCAATTGATTTATTTGATGTATTACACCCTCCTCGTGTGGAACAGCTACAAGAGCTTGGCCAGAGCACGTGGAACTCTGACAGCCGGGGAGGCAGCACTGTCACACACAACCTGGGAAAACCATTCTGGCAATCAGCCTTCCTCCCAAAGGCTCACCCCAGATGGCTCAGACTATTTTTCCTCAGCTCAGAAATCCTGAAAACACGGTTCTAAGAACGCATTTGTGCCTTGTCACCAGCACCACACAAATCAAGGTATGCACACCACCAAAGCCTCCGAGCCAAACACCCAGAATCACTGTCATTAACACTTTGGCCTCCTGCCATGAAGGATCAGGATTTGAAACAATCCCCGAAAGGATATTAAGAAATGAGAAGGCAAAATGTAGTTCTACCTGTGGAGCAAGCAGTGGTTATTTATCAGAAATAAAGAACACTTACTGTTAGTGAAAATCCTTTTATACTCGTACCCCTGATCTTCCACACACTCAGAGCTGGACTTGTCAGACTCCCAGCAGCAGAAAACATTAATGTTTTGCATGTGGGTCGCCTTCTGGGCTGTTCTTTCACCTTACAGCTCTGGAAACATTGCAGGAGCTGTGGATTTCACAGGAGCCAGTCCCCAAATGAAGTATCTTTAAAGCACACTGCACAAGGCCTGGCTTCCTGCTGCCCCAGATACAGCAATTCCTCCAGGGAATGGCAAACAAGAATCTCTAAGAGGGTTTTGCTGTTAAATCTCTTCTTGTTAAGATGAGGAAGGGAAAATCTGCTTTGTGACAGTGGCACTGTGGGGAGTTCAAACCCAAGGGTCACAAAAGAGGCACATTGGCAACAAGCTCCTTGCTGGAGGGGAGATTTAATACACAGCAAGTTTCCAACAGGCACCTCTTCCTCCAGAAAACAAACAAAAAAACCCAAACAATCCATCATATCTGCAGGCCCGCTGCCCCTTCTGAATGAGAATAAACAGCCACACAGAAAACGTGTGTAGTGACTAAAAAACAGCCAGAAATGCAGCCTACAAACCCCTGCAGAAGGGAATTTGAGGCTGCCTATATTTCCTACACATTGTCCTCGTTATGGAGCAGTATCAACAAAACCCAGCCCCTCCACCTACACACTCACAGGAAACACCAACACAACTTCCCAGAGGTTACTCCAAACAAGGTGCTTTCAAATAAAATAAATTTGGAAAAAGCTTGAAAAGAACATTCCTTGCTCAGTTGTAAGACAAGTGCCCCAAACTTAACACCTCTCCAAGATCTCGACTTTAAAATTTGAGCCAAAATGGCTCCTTTTCCTTTCCTTCTCCAGCAGTTTTCCAAGCATGAGACACTCAGGTTCAACTCAAAAACTCCACTATTGCTGTTTTAAACTAACAATATTTAAAATGGATTCTGGCACAAGTGACTGCTCTGACAGCCACAATAAGATGAGAAGCACAAATTAAAAACTTAATTAAAAACTCAGTTTGAAAACTGAGCAGCTGCTGTTCCTACCTCTCTGAAGGGAGGAAAGGGGGCGGGGGGGATGCAGAATGAGATGTGAAGCTCAAAGTCGTTTTGCAACGCTCTGCATTGAAGCTGACAGACATGCTGTGACTGGTTAAAAACCAGGAAGGCAGGAGTGATCCCAGTCTGAGGATGATTTTGGATAGCACGTGGCTTCCAAGTTTGTAGATGAGGTGCTCAGCTAAGGGAGATGTTTTTCTGCTGTCACTCCAAACAGCTGAAGCCCAATTGGTTCTTTAAAAGCATCTGAACACGTCACCGAAGGGAATCCCTGTCCGTGCCCCGGGGCTGCCTCCAGCCCAGCAGCCTGGGAGCAGCAGGAAGGCAGAGCTCCGAGCATTTCTGAATCAGCTCTGCAGGAAGTCCCGGAGTTTGCACCCGTAATTTCTCAGGTATTTACAACAGCGCTGGCACCCAGCGTCAGCCCGGGTGAGTTTCACATGTTCACTCCAGAAATTACACTGGGAGTGGCTGGGGTAGGGACCAGAGAGGTGGAAAATAGGCAGGAAATAAGAGAATGGCTTTTGGGGTGGCAGGAGCAGCTCCCATCAGCTGGCAGGCTCCGAGCCCAGCACTGAGTCACTGACTGACAGAATATACCGGCCCAACCTCTGCATTAATAACACCCTCCAAGAAACCCTCCAACAGGAGAAAAATGCAAATAAAGATCATCCTTACTGGGAAATAAATAACACCAGACACGAGAGAAGCACCAGACTTTGTTAATAAAAAATAAATGCACATACTCTGTTAAAGGCTCTTTGACTAAAGATCATTTTCTGAATTCCACTGGCAGTTCCCACAATGTTTCACCACACCCAATTCCAGTCTGGATACCTGGAGTCAGGATGAGTGACACAGGTTTAGGGAAAGAGGTGAAAATTAAGAATGCCACAGGTTTTAAGAGGCATTCACAGGACAGCCACTTCCCAACTAGTCAGACATGAGAGGTCAATTTGCCTTAAGAACATCAACCAACCTGCTGAGAGCAACAGCAGCAGCAAAGAGCAAAACATTGTCTCAGCACCACTAACAAATGCTTTTTCCTTTGCCACCAGGTGTGGGAACACTAATTAGAGCAGTTTACAAGGTGTAATAGAACTACTTTTTAACCTGCAAGAGAAAACTTTCTGCTTTAAAAGCCTGGTCCCTGTCACCGCTTCTGAGGCTGCTCAGGTTTATCTTGTAAATGAGCTCACACATTAATTATCACACACTGGGACACACCCAGCAGTTTTGGGGAGTTTTGGTGGGTTTTTTGGTTTGTTTTTTTTTTCAACTCACTTGTAAGACACCTGCTAGAGTTTATTCCAGCAGACAATTGGATAATCTGAAAATACACCATGTTCTAGTGCTCCCAAAATGCTCCCACAAGTGTCCTCTATAAAGACTTCTGAGGATACTGACCTGGGCTAAGGAGAGTCTGTGGCAGATTAAAAGAAATTAATTACAAGAATTAATTAGATTAAAATCATCTGGGATAAATCCATAGTGAAAAGAGAGCCCATTCAGCAGGTTCATAACAACTAGATGGGAGAAGAATAGACATGCAACCAAATCCTTTGAGATCGGGCACAGATTTCCAGGATGGGAAAATCTAAAGCTATTGGCAGTTGCAGAAAGCTTCCACAGTACTGAAAGCCAAGTAAAACTGTAAGCTGTAGATAAATAAAAAAAGGAATACATCTTGAAAGAATGCAAACATCTCCAATTTGTGTTGACCACTGCAAGGGGGAAAAGCAGCCACCCTCACAATGAGCTCCCTGAGAACATTTGTGGCTCAGCAGCAAAGAAGGACACAGGGAATTATTAGAACAATCCCAGAGGTGGGAAAAGACCCGACTATAAAGAGTGTGGCCTGAGGTAGGTACGGCTATTTCATGCCTCTGTGTGTCTGTGAATAAAACGTCAGAGGAGAAGGAAGCGTGGCCGAGGTTCAGCAGCTCAGCAAGATCACCCAGAACGGGCTGGGAGCTGCTGCAGCACAACAAAATCAAAACAGGTACAGAGCAGGGCTCAAACACAACATAGGTAACATAATTAAACATTTAGACAGCTTGCAGTGGGATACGACAATAATCCGGTGCCTGTAATCAAGAGTGGATTATCCAATATACGTTTTAGCTCCTGGCTGGACACAGCAATGCCGGTGGCATCAACACAACCTTCGAAAACACCCAGCCCTCAACAAACAACCCCGAGCAGCTCCGCTCTCCCCGCGGGAGAGCGGCCGGACCCGGCCACACACGGCACATCCCGGCCTGCCCGGGCGAAATTGGGCTGCGGAGGAGGAAATGGACACGGACACAGGTGGCGACAACGGCACCGAACTCTCCGGTTATCGGGAAGGACGGGAGCACGTCCCGAGGGCCCCGGACCCGCTGCGACCTAAGGGCGGGGGGAGCAGGGGTTGCCATGGCGACTGGGCCGGGCCCGGGCCCGTTCCAGGCGAAATCGCCATGACAACGCCAGCCCCTGTACCCACCGCAGAGACCCCCCCCAAGCTCCTCCCCGCTCACCTGGGAGGGGCGGCGGACGCGCCCTCAGCACATCCCGGGAGGCGGAACCGGACGGAGGAGCGCTGGGCACGGACACCGGCGGCACTTCCTCAACCGGGGCACCGCGCAGTAACACGCCTCCCGATTGGCTGGCGGCCGGGCACGTGACCAGAAGCGCCGCGCATGCGCACAGGGGCGCGCCGGTCCCCTGAGGCCACGTGGGCGGCGCCGAGCGGGGAACGCTGGCGGTAATTAACGGAGCGCTAATTAAAGGGGCGTCCTTATGCGCAGGCGCTTGAGAAACAGGAGGTGGGGCTGGTCACGCCCGTGGGTCACCTGGCCGGAAATTTCCCTGTCCTTCAAAGGAACAGGAGGTAGAAGTGTCATACAGTATAAGAACGTGATGCCATTAATGGCTCTAATCCTGAAATTAGACGTTCTAGAGGGTTTTGCCTTTTCGTTGAAGCTCTAAAAAGTGAGATGAGGCAGGATATTGCAGTCGAAAAGTACCTAAAAGGAGTGCCTAGGCCAACTGCCTGAACAAAATTTAAAGATGCTATTTTTATTATAGGTTCAGCTAGATGAACTGGAGGTGGTACTAGGTGATATCCAGAGGTCCCTTCCAACCCTAACAACTCCATGATTATTATTAACCTTCCATTTCCACAGTTTTCTTGCCAGCTGTTCCATTCAAATCAGATTTTCTCACCTTCCAGCTAATTTGCCTTTTTTTGGCAGTCATTGTGGAACCACAGGTGCCACATCTCACACAAGGACAGCAGCAGAGGCCTTTGTCACCACCTCTGACGTGTAGGAAGAATCCCTTTTCTCCTGCTGCTTTTTCATCCTGCAGAGGGGGGCTCAGACAAGCCCAGCAAGACAATAAAGGGCTGGACCCGACCTTTGGCAAGCTCTGCTGTCCTTCCCAGCATGATTCCATGCATTCCTGTGCTGCACTCAGAGCTGGCCAGCACAGCACTGCCAGCCTTTGGCCAGTTTTCCAGCCAGAATTAACGAAACACCCCAGATCTCACCCCAAATTTCCCAGAAGCACTGACTGAGGTGTTTACTGGGCGTTTCCCCAGCAGAGAGGTCAATGGGTCACTGCAGCCACAGATGGGTCTTGTCCCCACCCCAGCACAGGCCTGACGAGTTGGACCTTCTAATCACTGGAAAGAGAATAATCTAATTGTTTGAAATTGTTCTAATTCTTTTAATTGTTAGAAAAAGAAAGCAGCAGATTTGTTTAACGCTTCTTAAATTCTTTCCTTTAATAGGAAGTGCTGCTTTACTCTACCTTGTGCTTCGGAAACAAACGTTTGCCTTCCAAAAATATACAGTGTACACATACTCTGTAGCTATAGATACAAACATTTACAAAGAAACAAGCAGGCTGGAGTGGAATAGCTTGGAAAAAAATCACACAAGGCCTTCCCTTCTGGCCCTCCCACAGCCAGAGCAGCCGGGCTCACCCTGCTGTAAACAGCCCCGAGCTGCTGCAAAACACGATTGAGGAATATCATACCCTTGGAGCAAAACAACTTCCACACACTGCAGAGGTTTGGAATTGATGTTGCTTATTCCCATCCCCTCCTTTTGTCCCTGTGATCTCCCTTAGCATCTGCATCCCACATCCAAACCCACCGCAGCCCCCGTGCGCCGCCCGAGGGCGACTCCTGGCGCAGACGGAGCTCAGCTTTGCTCCAAAGAGGAAAATGTGGTTCCCAGGCGTTTGGTTCTTGTCTCTGAGGCTTCCTCAGACTCAGGGAAGCTGGGAGACTCTGTGGGCTAGCGGATAGGCCGGTATGGGAATGTCATTCCCGGGATGAAGGTCTGCACGGGGTGAGCCGGGAGCGCGGGGTGCGCGGGCAGCGCCGGGTGCGCGGGGTATCCCAGGGGAGGGGTGTGGATGTGGGGGTAAAATCCTGGGGGCAGAGCCCCGTGGGTCGGCTGCTGTACTGGACCTGAAATCACCAGCTGGAGCAGGCTGTGGAAAGAAATTCAGACAGGAGGGAGGTTATTAGAGGAGCTTTTGTCGTGGCTCTAAGGACAATTCACATCCAGCTCACAGCGCTGCTGAGACCCATGAGAACAGTGACACAATTATGTTCTTAACAGCTTCCAGAAGACATTTTTTCCCTTTTTCCCCCCTTTCTCCCCATTTTTTTAAAGCTCTGCTCTTTTTGCAAAAAGACAAGAAGCAATTGAGTTTAGAGTCAGGTAAAACCAGTGGGGATTTAGAGATGGGACAGTTTAGGGGCAGGTTTCTTGCTGGAATTTCATTTCCCTTTCCTGTGCCTTTGTTCTAACACAGGCTGGGCAAGATCACCTACAGCTGGGAGCACTGAAGCCCCTTTCTGTCAGGAATCCAGGGAAGAAGCAGCCAGCACTGTGTCACCTTCATCCTTCTTCTAAAGTGCACATGAGTAAAGGCCAAATTCCACAGAAAGGTTTTTAGAGGAGATTTTGTCTCAGCAGCCCTCAAGTGTCTTGGAACATGCATCAAAGCCAACACAGCTGCAAAAAGTCTCTTACTTGTTATGTGGTAGCCTGGAGCACACAGTCCTCAAGTCATCTGAAAAAGGACACAGGATTAACAATAAGCAAAAATTAGAGTGGTTTTTCTCTCTGCTGTCTTTTCTAGGAAGGTCAGATTACTGAATAATTAGTAATTTTACTGAATAATTACTGACTACTGAATGATCAGTAATCTGTCCTCATCATCTCAGCAGGAAATCCAGAATCCCTCTCTCAGGTGCAAAATCTCCACAGGAGAGAAAATGTTTCTCCATTTCACCAACTTTCCCCACCAGCTCCTTTTTTGCATGTTTGACACTTAAGACACACAAGCCTTAGGATGGATTTTGCAATGCCAATACACCAAGATGTAACAGACACAGGAAGGACAAGGTGTGACTCTGCCCAATACCTGTTTTGTATTGGTTTGGGCTTTTTTAACCACTGCAACTGTAAAGAATGGGTTGGGCTTTTTTTGTTGAATCTATCAAGTAGAAATAGCACCTTTTTTACCATCTTCAAACTTCTGCTAAAGCAGAACAGCTAGAGCCAAGGAATTTAACAACATATCCCATTGATTAAGTGTTTTCAGGAATAGCTTGAGAACAAACTGCTGCCTTTGTAGACAAACACAACCCCAAAACACTGACAAATCTGGTATTGCAGCAGCCCCTTACACTGAATTACCTTCTACACAAAGAGCAAGTGCTCAGAATGTTCCAGCTAAGAACAAACCCTGCTCAAATCAGCCCTCATATCAAAAAAATCTGACTTCCTATATGTTCTTATAACACTCAGAGTTACTTTATAAAAGATTAGGAAGAAGAGCACTGAAATTTGAGCAGCAGCACTGGTTCTGTCAGGACAAAAACATCAGATCCCTGCTTAGGCAGAGGCTGCTCTGCAGCTGTGGTCTGCACTGAATGTCCCAGCTGACTGAGAGCTTCAAGCCTTCTGGTATAAGCTAAAATTGCCCATTTTCAAGAGAATATAACAAAAAAATGTGTGGCTGACCCTGCCCTGTGTTGGGCCACTTCCCTTTTATCTCTCTGCATGTCTTTTGGAAAGATCTGGCTTTGGAGACAGGAAAGTCGGACAAAAGCCACGTTAGCAGCCCTTTTTTACTGAGTTAACTGAATTTGGACACACTGTAATGGGGTCTCATTATAGGTGAGCTGAAGTCCCAGAAGTCTCAGTTTAAGAAGTATTATTTGCTTTTCAAATCCTTTGTCTAGCACACCCACCCAGGGGTTTATGTGCTTCGTGGCCTCTTTTCCAGCAGGCAAACTCAGAGAACTTAAACTGAAGCAAAATCAATGGGTGTTTTTTAAATAGCTACTGGCAATTCTGAGGGGAACAAAGTGTCCCCATGCCAGACACCCAGATACAACACCCTGGTGCACAGTGCAGGGCTGTGCATCAGTCCCCAGCTCTGCAAAGCAATGCCTGACTCACCCACAGCAGTCATCTCTCCTTTCCTATTCTCCATCCAGCAATTTTTCTGAACTATTTTGTGCACTATCACTTTCTAGGAGGGGAAAACTACTAATTATGCTGTGAACACTTTGATCTTTACTCCCCTCACCCCAAAACTGCCTCTTACAACTTCTGCACCTTGGAGGAGAAGAATCCAGTGCCAGGTCTCTGCCAGCCCCACAGACAACTCACCTCTGGTGCACAGGAGAGCTCCTGATGCCATGGCCACTTGCAAAGCTTGAGCCAGCCTGTCCAGAGCGAGTTCAATCTCTTTGGATGCATTGAGAGGATTGAGTTCATCAGACAGTCTGTTAATGTCCTCCACCAGAGGAACCACGTGGTCAAAGGGTACCAGCCCCAGGCGTCCATAAAGGTTTTTCTCTGTTAAATGTCCCTGGAGCATCATAAGAACCTGCAGGACACTCAGATGCAGCTTGGAATACAGCTGGTGGCAATCCCTGTCTTCTCCTGAAGTGGAGTCCTTGGCAATTTTGCTGGGAGCATGTCCATTGGACAGAGAGGCTTTCTTCTTCCTTTTGTAGGCCAAGGGAGCCTTGACACACCAGCGGATCAGTCCGGTCAGCGGCGTGAGCTCCAAAAACCCTATGGGCAGGTTGGCTGCAATGGGAGTGTTCAGGAAGGTGATGAGGATCAAACGAGGGTCTTCAAAGATCCAGGAGACAATCAGCTCAAGCAGATCCGAGGGAGGAATGAGGTCATCTGGAGACAGGAAAGTTATTGTTGGGTAACTGAGCCTTGCACTGAAGCACAGGACTTTAATTTATGCTCTAATTAGTCTCTCACACACATCCGTCCTACACTGTCACAATTACAACTTCAGAACCTCCCCAATTCTGCTCCTTTTCCCAAGAAAAAGATTGTAATTCTATCTTCCCTGGTAGCTTGTTCCAGGGAAGATACAATTGTCTTTCTGGAACTTCCTTCCTGTCAACTTCAGCTCCCTCACCTATTCCAAAGATACCACCAAACACTGATATTTATTTCATTTCCCAGCAAAGCTTCTTTTGTCATTTTCTTCTCTGCCACCCATCATCTGCTCATTTTATCCCTAATTTCAGTCTCCATTTATCCCTTGCCACAGGAAGTACAACAGGCAAGGAAAATAGGAAAAACTTGTTGGGTGAAGGGAAGGAAGTGCCAATAATTCAACTCATTTATTTTAATACATACTTGCCTAAACAAACATGTCTTGTGGAAAAACACAATGCAACAACATGATCACATGATGTGGATCACATGTAAAGGATTGTAAGATTATGTAAAGCGTCAGGTGAGAAGTAAAAGATGGTCATGAACTTGACTACAGACAAGAGAAACCCTGACACATCATCCTGTCACAGGAGGAGTGCTGGATTGGAAGAGCAATTTGGTCTTGCATCACCAAAAACATCTCAAATAAACTAAGGTATTAAAATATCACTTCCTATGTGAAGTAATTTCCTTTCTGACATGATGGTGGGATATAAAATATGCTCTGAGCTCTACCAAATACTTTATAAAAACAGCATAAAGACTAAGCCTGAACCTCTCTTTCAGTAATGCCAAGATTTTTATCTGGAGAAAAGTGTGCAAAGCACTTCCTTTATCCATAATAGCATTTGCTTTTCTGAGTTACAGGTGGTGTTGGTATTTAGTGTATGGCTGTCCTCTAGTCTACCATGAGCTTTCAGTGGCTGAATAGAGCTAAATCAATCTTATTTTAGACAGCAACAAGTGTCTGAGCAACAACCTGAGACAGGCTGTACCACTGGCAGGTCACACACACAGTTAAAGTGCACTGGAGTTATGATGTTTGTTGTGTTTCTCACCAGTGCTCCACAGAAATCCTGCTCCAGCTTGCCAACATTCAGAACTTGTTTCTCCCCTTTTTGGAAGGGATCAGACTGACAGCCCTGAGTCTCAGGGCTGACTGAGCCGCCCAGACAGATCAACTTTCACTTCCAGAGCTGCTCAGTCAACAAGGTCCCATGTCCTTTGCCCTCTGTGGAGGACAACGCCCTCTGTGTCAGATGTTCCTGGCTGCTTCTCCAGCAAAGACTCTCCCTTGTTTCCCAGAGAGGCTGCGGACTCCAAATCCCTGGAAGTGTCCAAGGCCAGGTTGTCCAGGGCCTGGAGCAGCCTGGTCTAGTGGAAAGTGTCCCTGCCCATGGCAGGGGATGGAAAAAGATCAGCTCTAAAGTCCATTCCAACCCAAACCACGCTGGAATTCTAAGTCAGCCACAGAGTGGTTATTTTGATTCTCATCTCAGTGCCAGATGAGGCAACAGCCACACCCCTGAGCTGCTTCTGGCAATAACTACATGGTAACACCTCATTAGGATTCTCTTGCAACAGTTAATTCATGGTGTATTACACTGCACCTCTCACTTGAAAAGACACAGCTGGAAAACACTTACCTGAAGAGAGGTCATAGAGAGCTGTGACTGATGTAATGAACTGGCAGCAGAAGCGAGGGCTGGCAGTGAAGATCTGCTTCAGAGTCTGGATGGAGCCTGGCACCAGGTTGCAGTAGTCATCAACCAGAGCTCGGGCCAGCCTCACACAGAACACAGCTGGGGTGCGCTGCAGGGACAGGGGACACCAGATCAGACCCTGTCACAGGCTGCTGCAATGGCTGTGTCCCCACCTTCCCCACATGGCACTAGGGCTGCTCTCTCTCAGCACTTCAAACATCCACTCTCACAGAAATAAAATCACTGTATTGCAATATTAAAATAGATGGTGATATTTTGAGTTTATGGTATCTGTGGCTTTAAATTGAAACCTTTTAGATCAATATTTTGATTTAGAGATTTTTCTTTATTCCTTCAGCAACATTTCTTCACTATGAGGGTGGTGAGGCCCTGGCACAAGTTGCTCAGAGGAGCTGTTGGCTTCTCCAACCTGGCCTGAACGTGTTAAAGGCCACACTGGACAGGGCTTGGAGCAACCTGGGATAGTGGGAGGTGTCCCTGCCCATGGCAGGGGGTGGAATGGGATGAGCTTTAAGGTTCCTTCCATCACAAACCATTCTGTGATTCCATGATTCTAACACAGATCTGTAGTTCAACTGGCTCAGTCCCAGAGGAACTGGTTCAGAAGCCACGACTGATATCTTTAATGTGGAAAATATTCTGTGGAATCCTCATGTAACTTAAAAGCTTCCATCTGAAATCAAAATACACCTTCTGCTATCCAGGTTATGGATCCTGCCCTCCCAAAGGCTCGCCATGTGGGAGGAAAAGGACCCCAAGGAAACAGTGCTGGTCTGTCTGCTCCCACCTTCTCTCCCAGCACAGCCTTCCTACTCTCGCCCCTCTGTCAACTGTGACCTCTGCACATCCCACAAGGACAGCAGGAACAAAGGTGCACTTCCCAAAGCCCACAGCTGGGGAAAGGAGAAGACAGAGGAGATCCCCAACCTACTGCATTTATAGAAGACAGACACAGGTATTTTGTGCCCAAATTTCAAGACAAGAGTTTGCCTCTTCCACACACAAACTTGCACATCAGGAAGGGTTTATTTCCCAAACTCCAGTCAGCTTCTTCAGGCAATGTGACCACAATTGCCAAGGTTTGCTCCATGTGTTGGTCAAACCCTCCACTGAGCCCTCTCAATATGCAGCGTTTGGGGGACATTATTAAAACTTTCACTGACAGTAAAAAAACCCTACTCACACAATTTTTTCCTTCCACTGCAGCACATGAATGGATTGGCAAAGCTCTCCCTGATGCCAAAGCACAGGGATGGACACAAGCAGAGACACAGGGGCAGCTGAAACTGCCAGGGAGGAGCAGCTGACTGTGACCAGCTGTGCCCCAGCTCACTGTGCTTTTCACCTGACCCTTTCCCCAAGCCATCCCTGCCTGCACAGGAGCTGTACCTGCAGCCAGAAGGCAGCACACTCCAGCACAGGAACCCTGCAGACAGCCACTGCCATGGAAACCAGCTTCCCCAGCAAAGCCATCCTGCTGTCATCGGCTTTGTTCCCTTGGGGGCTGAAGAGAGATGAAAAGATGACCTGCCGGACTGAATCCTTGGTCTGCTCTTGGAAATAATTGCACATGATCTCAAGGAGCTGAAGTTCCTGAAGTGGGGTCAGTCTCTGAAAGAAAACAAAAGCAAAGCTGTAAAACAGACTGAGACTCTTGAAGGGCCATGAGCCAAGTAAGAAGACAAGAACAGTAAAGGCTGAGAGTTTCCCTTTGGGCTGAGGGACTGTCTTTGTGCACAGCACACACAGTCGAGCTTCTTGAACTGCATTTAACTGGTGACACTGAAGAGCTCCAGGTTTCACTTGAACACCTGGATATCCAAAGCTGGTGCTTGCTGACTGACATTGCTGGGGGGGGAATATTTCCTCCCTCTGCAGATAACAGCACTGAGGACACTGCTGGGCAGCTGGGGGGGCAGAGCTGGACTCTGTGGACCTGATTTTTCTGGGCCTGAGAGAATTACAGCCTGTCAGTGGCTGATCTGTTCCCAAGGGAAAGTCTCTTGAGAGCATCAAGGACAATCTTTGTAAACAATTTCATTTTCTCAAAACAGTTCTGTACAGCTGTCGTTAGTGTGTTTTTCTCTTATCCCACCAACGGGACAAGAGGTGGTGTTCCATTTACCAATCATGTTAAACCTGTAGTGTAATACTCTATAAAAGGCTGAAAAGTTTGGGGAATAAAGGCCTTTTCTAGCAACTCGTTCTGGTGTGCTGCACAGAATCCACACTTCTACATCGTGTCCAACAGTGACAGGACTCAGCAGCACTGAGGGCTGCAGGGCCATGTGCCCTCACAGTCACCAGCAGCTGTGGCTTCTGACTGCTCCTCTCTGAGTCCCCCAATCCCAGCTCCATCCTATGCCCACCCAAAAGCCTCGGCAGGGCCCAGCTGCAGCACTCGGGGCTGTGGGCAGTCCCCAGGGCCTCCAGGGCCGGAACCCTGGCCAATCCATCAGGGACTGGCCACCAGCCCACTCCCTGCCAAAAAACCTCAGTCACCAGCACCCCAGGGACCCCGTGCTGTCGTCCTGGGGCTTCAGTGTCCAGCAGCAGAGCCTCGGGGACCCAATCCTGCCCATCGAAGCCCTCAGTCTCCAGCAGCAGAGCCTCGGGGACCCAATCCTGCCCATCGAAGCCCTCAGTCTCCAGCAGCAGCCCGTGCTAGAGGGAGCCTGAGCCCCGTTCTGAGGCCTCAGGCTCCAGCAAGGATCCTGTCCTGAACTCCTGGGGCCTGCCCTGCATCCCCACTCGCCGGGACTGTGTCCCCCCGCCTCCCGGGCCCGTTCCGCTGAGCCGGGGGTGTCCCTGCCGCACCTTGGGCGGCGCGCCGCGCTCCTTGGGGACCTGGAAGAGGAACTCCTCGAGCAGATCGGTGGGGCCCTTGTCCACGAGCGGCAGCGGCGCGTTCTGCAGCTGGCTGCTGAAGTAGATGTCCAGGTGGTACAGCACCTCCTTGGCGGCGCTGAGCGCGTCCCGCCGCAGCAGCGAGTGCCGGATGTCGCTCATGGCCCCGGCCCGGCCCGCTCCCGGCCCCGCTCGGCGCGGCCTCCCCTCGGCAGCGCGGACGGGCGGGCGCTACGGCGGCCCGGCCAGGACAAAAATGGTCACACGCTACCGCCGCCGGCAGCGCCCCCTGGCGGGCCCACCCGCGGGGGGTAAGGGGGGCTCGGCCGGGAGGGAACCGGGCCTGGGCTGGGGGACCTGGACATGGCGGGGAGCTTGCCCTGAGGGACTGAGACAGGGGGTCTCAACCCTGGGAGGAGCCTGGCCATGACGGAGTCTTGGCCCTGGAGGCATCTTGGCCCTGGGCTGGTACTAGGGTCTCAGCCTGGAGGGGTCTGGACGTGGGGGGCTATCGGCCCTGCGGTCCTTGGGCTCACTCAGGGGCTCTTGACTTGTGAACTGGCCCTGAGGGTTGTGCAGCCCTGGGGGTGTTGGCATGAAAAGGGTCTGATCTTAGTGGTGTCTTGGCCCAGAAATGGTGTTAAGCCCTGGGACTCTGCCCTGAGGGGGTCTTAGCCTGGGTGAGACAGGATCTGGAGGGACCTTGGCTCAGGAGGGTCACGGTCCTGGGTCTGGCCCCTGGGGGAGTTCCCAGGGGACCTGAGGAGGGATTGACCGTGGAGGGTCCTGGCTGGGGAAACCTGGCCCTGGGGGCCTGTTGGGGAGGGTCTAGGCCCAGCCCTGATCCTTCTCTGGAGGGTGTTTGGCTCCAGGGAGGGGCTGACAGGACCCCCCAGCCCCCTAAGGATCACTGCACACTGCAGGGGCTCTCCTGGGAAAAACAGCAGCTGCCTTTGGAGGCCAGGAGTGCCAGGACATCAGCCAAGGTCGCTGGGACAGCGCTGTGTGAGCTGTGGGAGTGGGTGGGGTGGAAGGCTGCCACCCACCAGCACTACATGCCCCTCCCAGGGATGGGGCCTGAGCCGGGTGACTCCTGAGCAGGGTCTGGGCATCGGCACCATGGCAGGGGTTTGCTGGCTTTTTGGGACTTTTGGCTTCATGCCCAAAGATCACACTGGGATGGCTCCTGCTGGCCCCAGCACATTCCCAGCTTGTTGGAAATGTGGGATGCTGGATGGGAATGATTCGTGTTGGTGAAATAAACACTTTTTAAGAGAATTTGTGTCTGGTGATTAGTGAGATCTGTCCATGCCACATATTGGGAAGCTGCTGACCCCTACAAGAGGGCTCTGGGATCCATTTCACCTTGCAGAGCTCTTGTTGGCATTTTAATCCCTTCTCACCCTTACCTGTGATGGGAGGCACTGGCAAAGGTTGAAAGGGTTCTTTTTTCACTGAGCAGACCTCTGCTTCCGTGAAAAATGCCATATGGAGCCTGCGGCCTCACATGATCCTTGGCTGGGCAACCAACTGGCAAGGAGAGAGTGTCCCTCTCCATAAATGCAGGTGCAGCTCCTTCCCTTTCCAGAGTCCTTGGACAACATCAAAGGTAGGTCCTGCTCCCCTCTCTTCCCACACCCCCCAGGAGCTCCCCTTGACAGTGTCACCTCCTCCAGCTCAATTTTACCACAAAGCTCTGCTGGGCCAAATCTGGGTGCAGCTCAGGGATGAATATGCCCCTTGTAGGTGCACCTGCCTGGGAGGTTCAGAGGCTACTGTACTCTCCAGGAGTGGGGAGGATTTATGGGGCTTTGGGCAATTTTTGGCATGACCAAATCATGGCACTATCAACTGAAGGGACTGTGGTGTTAGAGGGAAGAGTTCACAGCAAAAGTGCAAGTGGGAAAAGTGAGGATTTAACTAAAGCAGCTGTCTCAGAAGGAAAAGTGAGCCTGGGGTCAGCAAATCCTTCCTCAGGCTGAGATTTTGTGTGCCAAAAACTGGAGCATTTGCCTGTCCTCTCAGCCCATTTATCAGGCTCTGGGTGAGTTCAGGAACCCAGGCTTGGGCAGTGCTCAGGGCTCAGATCCCACATGCTGGTGAAATATTACCCCAGGGAGCGAGTGCCATGGGAAATACTTCCCAAACGCTTTCCCCCGTGGATGGGAGCTGCAGCACTGCCTTTGCAGAGGGTCCTGAGGGAGCCATCCTGGGTGAGGATGGGGCAAGGGCACTGCTGGGGGATGGGGGGCAGGGGAAGGGAAAGTTGCCCCAGGTGAGGATGCTGCAGGCAGTGAGGAAGGTGGGGAGGGGTGTCAGGGAGGATCCATCCCTTGCTCTGTCCCAGCACAGCTGCTGTAGGGTCTTTGGGGTCTCTGTCACTGATCCAGTTAAAGGCAGGAGAGGCTCAAGCCAAGGATTTTGGGGTACCTGATCACTGCCACCAATCCAAGGCCAGATGAGGTGTCCGGGCTGAGCTCTTCCTCATGGAGAATGAGGAAGTGACTGCTCTGTGTCACCATGAAATGGCATTTACTTGTTTGCCAGTAAATTTTCCACTCCAGCCTTGTGCATGATCTGGCCTCCTTCCAGGAAGAACAGGTAGAATGAGGCCCCATGCAACAGAGGTGTAAAATTCCTGCATCCTGGTGGTTCACCAGAAAACAGGCACCTCCCAGTGAAACCAGTATGGCCAGTGGGAATACCCTGGTTATCCCTGTTGTCTGTCCCAAATCCCTCTCCCAGCCAGGAGGGCTGAGCCCCTCCTGCACCTCTACACAGGATGGCAGGCTCGAGGCTGGTGTTGTCGCTGCTGGTGGCAGCTCTCCTGCTGCATGTGGCCACCACGCTGAAGGTCGGCGCCTTCAACATCAAAGCGTTTGGGGACACCAAGATGTCCAACCAGACCATCGCAAATATCATCCTGTCTGTGAGTCAGGGGGACAGGAGCAGGCCTGGATGTGCTCTGCTCTTTGGGATGCAGCCAGCTTGGGCAGCGGGACATCTGCTTCATCCATCCATCCATCCATCATCCATCATCCATCCATCCATCCATCATCCATCCATCATCCATCATCCATCCATCCATCATCCATCATCCATCATCCATCCATCCATCCATCCATCCATCCATCCATCCATCCATCCATCATCTATCATCCATCCATCCATCCATCTGCTCTTCCCCCATCAGAATCTCCCACCTCAGGCCATTTCCAGCCCTGCTGGTTCCCCAATCAAGGCTGGGTGACATTTGATGCTGCCCAGGTTCCTCCCTTGGAGCAGCTGCTGGATAGGTGGGTGGTGGACAGACAGGGCCCCTCCAAGCCAGAGCACACTATCACAGGAATCCCCTCCCTGGCCCTGAGGTCCCTGCTGGCCTCCCACTGCCAGCCTGGGAGCTCTTGCAGCCCAGACCAGGCAACCATGGGTGCTCCCCAGAGCAGCTCCTGGCCAGGGGAGAGCAGCTCTGAGCTTGTCCCCCCAGATCCTGTCAGAGTACGACATCATTCTGGTGCAGGAGGTCCGGGATGCCGACCTGAGTGCTGTGAATGACCTCATGGACCAGCTCAACAGGTGACCTCAATGGCTTGGTGTGGGAGTGACTGCAAAGGGGATCCTGGATGGATTCCAGCCATGCCAGGGCACCTCTGGCTCAGCTGAAGAGAGCCTGATGGATGCTGGGAAGCACCAGGAACCTCCTCTCACCCTCTCCACAACTTGCTTCCAGTTTTGGGAGGCACCCATACAACTTTTTGGTCAGCATCCCCCTGGGTCGGACCAGCTACAAAGAGCAGTACCTCTTCATCTACAGGTAAGGGATGCTGCCAGGGGTCACCTGCTGCCCTTCCCAGAAGTTCCCAAAAGGGATGAGTACCTTTGGGGGCTGCCCTGGTCTCCTCCCTCAGGTCAGACATGGTCTCCGTGCTGGATAGCTACTATTACGATGATGGCTGTGAGTCCTGTGGGACCGACACCTTCAGCAGGGAGCCCTTCATTGTGAAGTTCTCCTCACCCACTACACGTGAGCCAAGCTGGTCTTGGGGGATGCCCAGACCTCGCATGGGGTCCCCTCCACGCAGGGCTGAGCCCAGATCTGTACCTGCCAAGCATAGAGGGGTTGCAAGCCTCCACCAGGGTCCCACCCATGGGTGCCTAGAGGTCCTATGTCCCTGCCCAGCAAGACCAGCAATGCCTGCTGTTTCTCATCATGTGCCATCTCCTACCAATCCCCTTCCATCTCCCATCATGAGCTCTCTCCAGCTGTGTGCTTTCTCACACCTCCAGCTGCTTCCCATTGTGTCCTACGCCCCATTATGTGCTACCTCCCATCTTGTGCCATATCCCACCATCTGCTTCCTCTGGCTGGGTGCCATCTCCTATCATGTCCCACCTCCTATCACCTGTCATCTCCCTCCCTTCTGTCTCCTATCATGTCCCATTTCCCACTTATTTCCACCGCCTATCCCGTGCCACCACCTGCACCTCCTGAGAACCTCCTCAGGGTACACACACTCTCCTATCTCCTGCCCAAAACCATATTGGCTTGGAAATGCTAATGGGAAACAAGCAGCAAAACCCAAACAATGCACAAAGGCATGCAGCTCCCCACTGGAATTTCCAGTCTGAGGGACAGGCAGAGCACCAAACTCAACACACCCTTTCCCTTTCCTGGCCAGTAGCTGGGGCTTGGCCTGGGGTGGTTTCCAGGGGTTCCCATTCCCTGCTCAGGGGTTGCACCCAAGCCAGGGGCTGATGGTCAGCTGTCCAGCAGAGGTACAGGAGTTCGTGTTGGTGCCTCTGCATTCCGAGCCCAGCCATGCAGCGCAGGAGATCGATGCGCTCTACGATGTCTACACTGATGTCATCGACAAGTGGGGGACTAACGTAAGCAGCATTGTGGAGCTTGGCTCCTCCCCAGGGCAGCCAGGTGGGCAGGTGGGATGAACATGTCCCATGGGAGGCCTCTTGTACCCATCAGAGCAGGTGCCAGTCCAGCAGTCTCCAGGCAGGGAGCTGCTGGATGGCCCTCCTGCCATTGCTGGGGGCTTGTCCCTGCACACTGGGGCACCTCAGTGGGGTTCATAGCCACCTCTTAAGATTTTAGGGAGCCCTTGCTGCCCTGTAAGGTGTGTGTGGTCAGGGACTCAGTGCTCTGCCCTGCAGGATATAATCTTCCTGGGTGATTTCAACGCTGACTGCTCCTACGTGACCAGCTCCCAGTGGCCGTCCATCCGCCTGCGTTCCCTCCGTGCCTGCGAGTGGCTCATCCCCGACAGCGCCGACACCACCGTGGCCGACACCACCGACTGTGCCTACGACCGGTGGGTGCCGTGGCAGGGGCTGGTAAGGGGAGGACTGATGGGCACTAACACCCCTGTGATGCCTCGGCAGCATCGTCGCCTGCGGCACTGCCCTGCGCCAAGACATTGAACCTGGCTCTGCCACCGTCAACAACTTTGAAAAGAAATTCCACCTCCAGATCAAGGATGTGAGTGAGGGGCTGGGTGGGGCACGAGTCCACCAGCATTGGAATCTGCCCCATCATAGCTCCTGGGAGCCTGGGAGGGCTCCCTGTTCCCAAGGGTGCACCTGAGGGTGGCCTGACCCCAGCTGTTGTATCGAATCAACCCTCCATATAGAGCATTTTGGAGTATGGAGTGGAGCATTGGGGTCTCAGCCAGCCATGACAGTGGCAGTGGGTCCAGATGAGCTCCGGGTTTATGAATTGGCTCTTGTCAGGGTGACTCTGCTCTTCCTCCCATGCAGGCTTTGGCTGTCAGCGACCATTTCCCAGTGGAGGTGACCCTGAAAGCCCACTGAGCCTGTCCCCACACCAGTGGCTACCAGGACAGCTCAGCACACACCTGCATCCCTCGTGGGAGCCCACGCACCACTGGTGACAGCCAGGCTGTCCACTGTCTCTGCAAGGAGTCCTTGAGCTCTTGTGGAAGTGTAATGCTTTCAGCTTCCATTAAAAATGAACCTTTTCCTGCCTCTGCAGCTCTGGAAGGGAGGTCTCTTCAGTCTCCCCAGCAGCCCCTGGTGCCTCGGCCCCTCAGCCAGAGAGGTCCCCAGGGCTGGGGCACCTCCTGCCATTAAGAGACCTGGACACATTGGGTGGTGAGACCTGCTTCCTTCTCAGCTGATGGTGGCAAAAGCCAGGACTCTGGGAAGGGGCTGGGGGGCTCCAGGATATCCAGGCTGCAGGATGCTCTTCTGCCAGCTCACAGGGCCACATCCTGACAGAGCCTGCCTGGCCGTGGGGCTGCTGACAGGGTGCTGACAGCAAGGGTGCAGGGAGGATGTGAGTCAGTTCCCAGGGGGTTTGGTGCTTCCCAGGGGGTTTCGGTACCGACATGACACCGAGGGACACGGGACTCATCCCGAGACTGGGTGTGAGGATACAAAACCTGGAGGCGCACATGAGAGCCTGGCAAGTCCTGGCACGAGCAGCCATCAGAGGCACCTGCTTTGTTGTCATCCTGGGGTGATGCCATGGGCCATGGTGATGCCATGGACTGCCATGGGAAATGCCAGCCCTCCTGGGGCTACTTTGGATCCCCAGAGGGGCTGTTCTGGGTGACACTGGGGCTGCTGCAGGGGTTCACAGCCATCCCCTCTTGCCGTGGCTCACCTACTTGACCCAGCCACCGACCATTTCCTTCTCTTCCCTCTAATTACACCATCTGAATCACTCAATTAAGGCCAGCGCCCTACACCTCCTGCCTGGCCACCGTGCCCACTCTGTGACCCAGGTGCCACCCCAGATGGCAGCCCCCTAAATCCCACACACCCATCCCACACACCCAACCCACAGGGATGCCCCAGCATTTCCAAGTCTCCCTGTCTGTCCTTTGCTGTGTCAGCACAGGGATGGCTGGGCTGGCCCCACCCTCTCACCCTGTGGGATTTTTGGTTTCCCAATGTGGGAAGGAACACAAAGTTATGCCAAAACCCCCACGGGGGTGTCCGACTCATCCTGCTTTGCCGGCACCTCCGCTGGGATAAAGCCGCCCATCCTGCTGCCGGGAGGGCAGAGGTGCTGCGCATTCAGCAAGGCAAGGACAGATCCGGGCTCAGAGCCTTCAACTGCCAACCAGGTGGGACTGGGATGTACTGGGATGAGGTGGGATGAGGAGTCGCTCCTCACCCCAGCAGTGGGGGCTGTGGTGAAATTTAAGGATGTGGAACAGCCTGGGGTGCCTGGAATGCTGGCAGTGGTGGATGGGGCTGGAGGGCAGTGAAGACATCCTGCTGGGGGAGTGGAGCTGGGTGATCCCTGGAGCTGGAAGAGGCAGACTCACACTGGTGGGACAGGATTTATCTTCTTCTGGGACTGGTGAGCTGGCAGACTGCCCACACCAGCTCTGCAGCCTGCTCTGGGCAATGCCCACCATGACACACTGTCATGCACCAGGGCTTTGGAAGGATCTACATGTTTTTTCCTCTGCCCCAAATCCAAAATAGTGTTCCGAGTTCATCTCCCATCCCTGCATCCTTGTGACCCAGCATCAATTCTGGAAGAATGGGGACTGTGACACTGGAATTGTTCCTCCTGGCTGTGGCTCTCCTGTGCCCAGCCACTGCCATGCTCCGCATCGGTGCCTTCAACATCCAGGCCTTCGGTGACACCAAGATGTCCAACAGGGAAGTGGCAGAGATCATCATCAATGTGAGTGCAGCCAGGGCACTGTGGGGATGGGCTGTGTGCTGGGACAGACCCCAGCACAGCTCCTGTGCCAGAGACATGTGGGGAGGTGGCTGAAGATGGGTGGCTGGGCAGATGAAGGCTTGGTGGGGTGTCAGGCACAGCCCACAGTCCCTCTGAGCCCTCCCTGGGGACATCTGCTCTGGCACCAAGGAACATGCAAGTCCCCAGGGTACTGAAACCAGAACTAGGTGCTTGGCTGGGAGATGGGTGGGAGACTGGCCCTGAGCTGTCCCTCTCGGCCTCGCAGGTCCTGCGCCGCTACGATGTGGTGCTGGTGCAGGAGGTGCGCGACTCCGACCTCAGCGCCGTCACCGAGCTCATGGAGCAGCTCAACAGGTACAAGAGGGGCTGGCACTGGAATGGCAGTAAGAGGCAAAAAAAAGTTGTCCATCAACAGAGAGCTTATTTTTGGAAAGACAAATAGGAGGAATGTGCTGGGGCAAGGTGGAGGCACTGAAAACAACCCTGGGAATAACCCAGTGAAGGGAATGGGGATACAAGTGATACAAATCCCCTCTGAAAGCTGTCAGCTCACCAGAGCTTGCAGGATGGAAAGGAACTACAGTTCTGGCAAGCTCTGTCTCCAAAATCCAGCAGGACAGGGCAGAAGCAAGAGAGGGGGAGGAAGGGACAGACAGACCTTGCACCCCAAGACCCTGTGAGTGGCAGGGGGACCCCAGGATGGACCCAGCAGTGGATGATGCTTTGAGGGGGGATCGTTCTGGCACCCTAGGAGGAAAAAGGCTGCTGGGGTGGGCTAAAACTTGCCCCAGCAGGGTGGCAGCCCCTCTGCCAGCTGGGTGTTGACCCTGTTTTGGGAGAGGGCATGGAGAAGCTGCTGCTGCCATGCTGAAAGGCAGCTAGTGCTCTCAGGAGGTGACATGCACCCAGCCCATGTCCTCGCCCCTTCCGTGTCCCCTCCAGCAGGCCACAAAGCAGCCAGGGCAGGGAGGGTGACGCTGCTGCTGCAGAGCCCCAGGCTGCTCACTGACCTAATTTAGCTCTGCTGCAAATGAAGGTGAGGAATGTCCCTGCAGAGAAAGGGTGGCAGGAGCTGCCCAATGCCATGCTGTACCCAAGGAGCCACCTGGGGGAGAGGCATTGGGGGCTTCAGTCATCCTCATGTCACCCCACAACCAGGGCACAGTGACCCATGGGGACTGTAGAGCAGGACCAGCTGGTCCAAACCCTGGGGCCACCCAGCTCCTGGACATGCCAAAGCAAATGCAGAATGGTCCCAGCCACATCACTGTCCTGCCTTTGTGTCTCTGCAGTGCATCCACATCCACATATGACTATGAGATCAGCGGTCCCCTGGGACGGGAGAACTACAAGGAGATGTACCTGTTTATCTACAGGTAATGGGGCTGGCAGTGCTGCTGCCTGTGCCATGACACTGCAGGGCCACCAGCACCATGGAGTGGACACAGGGGCTGTGCAAAGTCCCAGGGTCACCATCCTTTTGCTCCCACAGGACAGATGTTGTGTCTGTGGTGGACACCTACCAATATAAGGACCCCCAGGATGTCTTCAGCCGGGAGCCATTTATCCTGAGGGTCTCAGCACCCAGCACCAGTAAGTGGGGGAACAAGTGGCCATGGGTTGTGGCATAGGGTGGCCATGGGGCTGACATCCCTCTCCCCTGGCAGAGGTGAAGGAGTTTGTGCTGGTGCCCCTGCACTCGGCCCCACATGATGCTGTTGCTGAGATTGATGCTCTCTACGATGTCTACCTGGCCATCATCAACAAGTGGGGGACTGATGTGAGTGCCACCAGCACTGGGGGGGACACCAAGGTTGGGCACTGAGCCCCAGGGACTGTTTGACCCACACTGGGACCCTGCTTTGAAGCGAGCAGAGCTGGTGCAGGAGCCATGGGGCAGGAACCCTGTTCCTGCCCTGTGACAGGGCGGTCTCTGCCACCCCCATGGGAGGGCTGGTGGCAGGAACAGCCCATCACCCACACCATGAACCTCCCATCTCCCCTGCAGAACATGATGTTCCTGGGGGACTTCAATGCTGACTGTTCCTACGTCCAGCCAAGCGACTGGTCATCCATCCGCCTGCGCACCAGCGACATCTTCAAGTGGCTGATCCCCGACAGCGCCGACACCACCGTGGGCAAGTCAGACTGTGCCTATGACAGGTGAGCACTGCCACCACTGTCCCTTCCCTGGCACCCCAGTGGCCCCCTGCCTGCCCTGCCCTGCCAGCCAGGGCAGGAGTGGCACCCACAATCCATCCAAATCTCCCCTGCAGGATCGTGGTGTGTGGCAACAAGCTGAAGAGAAGCATTGTGTCCAACTCAGCTGGTATCTTCAATTTTCAGCGTGCTTTCCAGTTGGACCAGGAGGAGGTGAGCCCAGGATCACACACTGGGGGCTCTAGCAGGCATCAAAGCTGAGCTGGCCCAGGCTGCAGGGCTGTCCTTGTCTCCTTCAAGGAGCTCAGGGTGACAAGGGACCCAAGGGTGGAAATGGGATTTGGGGTCACTGCCTGTCCCCGTTGGGAAGAGAAGATATGCACAGGGTTTTTTATGGTCTTTCATGGGCAGGACTCAAGGTATGGGGTAACCCAAGCCAACCTTCAACCACCCATGACTGGCACAGAGCCCCCAGATGAGACATGGGAGCTTGGAGGGCAGGTGGCCATGCCTGCCCCAAGCCACACCTGGGCACCTCTACAGGAGAGGTGCCAAAACTCTTGTTTTGGCCTTGTGTGTTGAGTGTCTTGGCACTGGGGACAGTGTTCCCAGCAGGCAGCAGGTTCTGGCAGGGCAATTAACAGCGAGGGGTGAGTGGCTCACTGAGCATCTCCTAACTCTTGCCCTCTTCCAGGCCCTGGCAGTCAGTGACCACTACCCTGTTGAGGTGAAGCTGGCGGCCTGAGCTCCTCCTGCAACCACAGACCAGGATCCAGCTCCAGCTCCCACCACCAATCCCCATGAAGGTGTTCCACCCAGCCCCATCCACAAGTCCTGTGCATGGGCTGCCCTAGATCCAGGTCTGGAGAAAGATGGAAGCTGGGTGTGCCCAGACCCCCAGCCCACCATGAACCAGAGCCTGAGGATAGGCCACCAACCAGGACACTGTGACCACAGACAAGCCATGGAACAAAGCATCCATCTCCTACCTCATTGAAGATTTATTGACAAACCTCATTTCATGATTAACTGTCGGACAGGAGGGAAGACATCCAAGGACCGTCGGGCTCGGGCCACAGCGTGTTGAGACCCTGTCCCTGTCCATTCCTCGGGGGGCTGAGTGGGCTCTCCCTGCCCTTGGGGAAGGCAGCAGTGGTGTCAGGCACTCTAGAGGCACAAAGGGAAGGGGCAGCTGGGGCGGCTGTGGGAGCAGGTGGCACGTCACCGATTGCTGGCACTGCAGGTGGCTTCGCTGTGACACCAACAGCTACTGCAGCGTTTCAGAGGGTGACTCGACCTCCCAGGGACCAGCTGGATCCTCAGCTCTTCCTCTTCTTCAGCATCTCCATGTACATGCGAAGGGACTTCTGGATGGACTCTTTTGAGACGAAGGTGATGAAGTTCTTGATGTCCTCCTCCCGGTGAGCTACCACGCGGTCCAACACCGCCTTCCTCATCATGGTCTTGGTGAGCTGGCGGGCATGGTCTGCAGAGAGGACAGCAAGGATGAGGAACATCCCTTGTCCTCACCCCTGACCAGTACTCAATGCCACCAAATGCAGCTCTAATGGGGAGGGATCACACAGCAAAGTGCTCTTGAAAGCAGCAGAGAAAAGGGAAAGAAAAACCCACAAGCTGGCAGCTGAACTGGATAAATTCTCATACAATAAATAATGGTTGTACTGCTCAGTGGGGAAATGACTAATCTACTGGAAAAGACAACAAGAAATTGTGTATCTCCTCTTTGCACCCTCCAGAGCCCAATATCCACCTCCAATACACACCAGTAGCCAAACAAAATTCTTTCTTATTGGAAACTGCTGTGGCTCTAAGCTTCCCTGAACCAGAGCCTTCAGTCCCTGCTCACTCAGTCTGCTCCTGCCAACAATGCTGTACAAAAGGCAGCAGCACTTCCCTTGAGCTCGTCCCTGGGCCTGTGCCATTCCACATGGATATATGGATACTGCTGGAGCTGGCTGAGGCCTCGAGCACACATCTGCTCACACCCTCACAGAGCCAGGTGCAGTGATGGGGCAGCACATCTGCTGCACAGATGGTTATTCAGGCACTTAGAGACAATGAAATGAGGAGTGAACCCCTTCATCCACACACTGGGAACCCTGAACTGCTCCAGCAATTCCAGGTGCTGAAGCTACCTCCACCCAGACACAGCTCTGATTTAGAGAAAGAATCTGCAGGGGACCTCCTGGAAATCAGGAGAAGGCACACCTGAGACATGCTACTCAGTCTGGGGAGTGAGGTGTCACTCTAACACCAGGACAGCAGGGAGGAGAAGTGGCACGGGCTGGGACAGCTCAGACCTGTGAAGAGCCCACTCCCAGCCCAGGAACCTTGTGCTGCAGTCACAGCCCAAACACACGATGCCTGTGCTGTCTGCCTGCCCTCATCCACGCCCCCATCACTGCCATCCAGAGTGCCAAGAGTTAGCTCAGACCACAAAAGCAGCCTGACAGCCAACCAGGAACTCTCACCCAGCCTGTTCACTCAGCTCCATGGCAGCTTTCCTGGGCTAACACCTCCACTGACAGACAGAGATTGTGTCTGTCTGTGGAGCTCAGACACCTCCAGACTGACTCAGCAGGGCTAGCAGGATGAGCTGAGCTGGAGCCACATGCTCTGAACGTTAGCACAGTGTCCCTCTCCGTTAGCCCAAGGCTGCCGAGACTGCTGGCTGACATTTCCTACCTCCCAGCCCACCAAACTTCCCCTTTTACTGGAAACTGTTACATAGCTCCCAGGCACCAGCCCTGGCATCTGCACTTCCTACTCAGACCAGGTCCCCTCCTCTTCTGCCAGAGGTTTACCAGGAAGGGCCAGCCACTGTGCCATGACAGCCGCAGCCTTCTCCATGAGCTTCTCCTCTGGCACCAGCTCATCCACAAGGCCCAACCTGTGGGCCTCAGGTGCAGGGTGGAGGGAACCCAGCTGGAGGGAGCGTTCGGCAATTCGGTGTCCCACAACATTCACAAATGTGTCCTTAAACCTGCAAGAGATGGGAGGGAAAGCCACACTCAGGGGCAGCTCACCCAGACATCAAGAGCTGACAGCATCCTGGTCCCACTCCCCAGGCTCGGGGCTCTGAGAGTATCCTGGTCCCACTGCTCAGGTTTGGTGCTCTGAACAGCAGCAGTGGGCTCAGTCACGATGTGAAAATGGTGTGAGAAGAGCCATTTTTGGTAGTACCCCAAGAGAGTTCCCCCTCCTCTGCATGAAAGCTGCTCCTTTTACTCTCACTGCCTGTGGGGACCCCCTTGCTGTGACTGAAAACTCCTTCCCAACAGTACATTTATATGTTCCTAGGGCAAACAAGGGGCCCTTGGTGTGTCAGTATCTTAGTGCCCCCGTGCTTTCAGAGATCTCCACACCATGGAATTCTGCCGGTACACAGTGTGTAGCCAGAGAAAAGCCCTGACTGAGCCTGACCCATGAGATCTCCCAGCACTAGTTCTGGAGTTAATTGCAGGGCCAGAAATAAGCTCCTTGTTGGTGCAGGATGTGAGGACATTCTGCAGCCTGAAAGCTTTTCAGATACCTGCAGGACAGGACAGAAATGAGGTGTCATCTCCTGCAGCTACAGCTGCAAATACCTGATCCCTGACACACAAACCACACTGCCATGACCTGATTAATTAACTTCTTAAAGATTAATTCTTTCTAGAGACCTACACATGATACTAGAAGTGGGAGGCACTGGCCTACCAGAAGGGAGCCACAATGCCCAGCTGGGCTTCGTTCAGGCCGATGCTGAATTTGGGGTTTTCTGCCATGATCCTGTAGTCACACGACAGGGCAATGAGGCAGCCCCCAGCTGGGCTGGACCCCTGGCAGAGAGAAGAACAGAGTGAGTCCAGAACATGGTTACAAACATCCCCCAGCCTTGCTGATCACTCCAGAGTACGGAAGATACCAGGAAGACAGAGCAGATGATCCCCAAATTTCTGATCACCTGATTCGAAACAGTCCTAAAGATTTCTGAAGTTTATAAAGGTTTCATAGAAGGGTTGGAAGGCACCTTAAAGCCCATTTCATTCCAAGCTCCCTGATACAGGCAGGGACACCTTCCACTAGATCAGGTTGCTCAGAGCTCCATCCAGCCTGGCCTTGGACACTTCCAGGGATGGAGCAGCCACAGCTTCTCTGGGCAACATGTTCTAGGGCCTCACCCCCCTCACAGGGAAGATTTCCCTTCCATTTGTGACCATCTTTTCCACGGCTCAGTGCTGCTCAGCCCTGCACAGGATGCCTGAGAGAAAACCCAAGTGCCTTCAATGGGGGGCTGTGGACAGACACCACCGTGAGCTGCCAGGGCAGCACCGCCCTGGAAAACGAAAACAAGACACCAGAAATGTAATGACCCATCCATGGACATGGAGACTCCAGCTGCACTTCCCTGCTGGCCAAGAATCCCAGCTGGAGGACCAAAACCTGCTGAAAATGCTGAAATGCTGCTGTAACCCAACAGTGTCTGCAGCTTACACAGAGCCTGCAGCATCCCACGCTTCCATAGCTTCCCACGCCCCACAGAACTGACAGACATGAATTTTGCCCAAACACCCCAACAGATAGATCCCTGGATGAATTTCAGCCTGGCTTTTCAGCTGTCCCTGCCCACACAGTCCAAAGAAGCTGCAGCAGGTGACAATCCCACCCTAAGGAAGGCAGGCCCAAAGGGCTTACATTGACTGCAGCCACTGTCACCATGTTGGAGCCATAGAGCCGGAGCCACATCTCCTGCACGGCTCTCCAGAACTCGCCGTAGTGCTCCACACTCTTCCCACACATCTCGGTGATGTCCAGGCCAGATGAGAATATTTTGGGAACAGCCTGGAATTGGGAAAAGACAGATGTCACTGAGAGTCACGGGGAAGGAAGGGCCCTTTAGCTCTCAGCCCAGCAGCTTGAGGGAAAGGAAAGTGATGTGTATGTGATATAAATCAGGGCTTTTTGGGATTCTGAAAATATTTCCCCAGTGCTCCCACAGTCTGGATTATCCCACTATCATGGTCTGAAGTGCTGGACCTCAGCTTGTAACACAATTTCTCATTGTCAGGGTCCCTGTGTGAGAACATCAGCCATACAACACAAAAACCTGTCCTGTCCCACTCCCAGGCACCACTTTGTCCCCACAGCACATCTGAAAATAAGCACTGGCATCTCCCACCAGTTCCCTGTGGGTGAGCCAGGAAATATCACAGGATGTGTCAGGTTGGCAGATAAGCAGATTTGGTTTTCATGACAAAAACAACACTTTGTTGTCCTTCTGCTAGAAGAGGGAACAGAAGAAAGATCATGGCCCTTCCAAGAGCCCTCTGCCCTCCTCCCAGAGCCAATCCAAGGTGCCTGGGGGCCCTCTTGTGCCAGTGAGCAGTGACCCAATCGGGGCAAACACTTACAGAGGTGATGATCACACCCCGGCAGGCCCGGTTGTTCTCCAGCTTTTCCAGGCCAATGGAAAACTCTGTGAGGAACTCCAGGCTGAGGCTGTTGACTGGGGGACTCTTGAACTTCATCGTGGCAACGCCTGTGCAGGGCAAACACAGGGACATCAGACTCCACCCCACAGCAGCTCACACTGCCCTGCCCAGGGCAGCTTCACCCACCTCCCTGTTTCCCTCACCAAACTGTCTTCCCACTCCAAATCAACAGCACTCCTGGCTACTTAAAAGCTTCCAGAGCAGCAGAGCCAAGGGCAAGGTCCTGTCTTGGCCCAGATCCACCCACGAGCCAGGGTCACTCAGCAGGTGGTGGAGCTGAAGCACAGACCAGGCCATGTGTGGTGGCACCCCACGTGTCCCAAAGCCCAGTCACCCTCCTGGTCACAGTGCCCAGCAGTTCCCTTCTCTCTAGGCTCAATGGGGAAGGTTGAGCATGCAGCTTCTGTCACAGCAAACAGCCTGTGTCCAGGGGGTCACAAAAGGGCTCTGAGCCCTTGTCCCTGCCCAAACTGCACTACCCTACCCAAAAGGTGCTCCCTGAGTGCTTAGCCCGGGTGCTGCAGCCATACTCAGCTGGGAACAGCATAAGGACACAGCCAGGCACCTGAAAGCAGGACCTGGGAAGCCACAAGAAGATGCACCTTTGTTCAGTGCAGGGACATGGCCCCAGGACAGCTATTCCTGGTAGCCAGATCACAGAAATTCCCAGCAGCTTTTCCCTGATGGAGCACTGCCACTCTACCAGGTGCCCAAACCAGCGACCCCCAGAGAGGGGACAATGCACAGGCAGAGGACAATGACAGCCAGGATCTGCCTGTAGCACCAACCACCTGAAGTGCCCACAACTGGTGAGATTCCCAGCCCCAAACACTTCTCCCCGAGGCTCTTAAGCAGCTGCAACATCTGGGGTTTTGATGACTTCCCATGCCCAGAGCCACACATGCCATGGGACAGGGATGGAAGGGACCCTGCCCGTGCCCCACAGTGCCCGTAGGTTGAGGGTGACAGCGCAGAGGTGCCACCCGCCGTACCTGAGCTCTCGTCCAGATCCACCTGGATCTTGTTGTTGCTGAAGGAACGACACGGGGGGAGCAGGAGGCCAGGGGGCTGCAGGGGGCCGGGGGGCGGCCGGGCGGCCCTGTCCCACGCTGGGGGGCGGCAGCACAGGGGCACCACACCTGGGGGACAGACACAGGTAAGGACGGGAAGAGTACAGCCCCCATGGGTGTGGGGTGCGCTCCCCAAAACCGCTCTGCCCGGGCAGGGCGGGACATGGGGACACCCTGACCCCCCTCAGGGAGGAAGGATATAGAGACAGCCCAACCCACGGCAGGGGGACACATTGAACACCCTGACGGTAAGGGGTACCCTGGCGGTAAGGGAGGGGCACAGAGAGGCAGCGGGGGCTCGGGGACACGCCGAGCCCGCCGCAGGGAGCGGTCGGGGCAGGGTCCGGGCGCACCTGAGCGGCCGATCCGGCGGACGAGCGCCACAGCCGCCATCTTGTGCCGGGCTGAAGGGTACGGGGCGGGGCCTCTGGGGGCGGGGCTCAGGAAAGGGCGGGATCTCGCTCAGCCTCGTTGAAGCCCGCCCACACACAAAGCTCCGCCCACCGGCTGCGCTGCGGCGCGCACGTACTGCCCCCTCGTGGTGGCCCTGCCGCATCGCCCCGTCCGGCCGGCACTGACCACTCCATCCTACCCGCCCTGTCCTGTCCTGTCCGGCCGGCACTGACCACTCCATCCTACCCACCCTGTCCTGTCCTGTCCGGCCGGTACTGACCACTCCGTCCTACCAGCCCTGTCCTGTCCTGTCCTGTCCGGCCGGCACTGACCACTCCGTCCTACCCGCCCTGTCCTGTCCTGTCCAGCCGGTACTGACCACTCCGTCCTACCTTCCCTGTCCTGTCCTGTCCGGCCGGCACTGACCACTCCGTCCTACCTTCCCTGTCCTGTCCTGTCCGGCCGGCACTGACCACTCCGTCCTACCTTCCCTGTCCTGTGCTGTCCGGCCGGCACTGACCACTCCGTCCTACCTTCCCTGTCCTGTCCTGTCCTGTCCGGCCGGCACTGACCACTCCGTCCTACCTTCCCTGTCCTGTCCGGCCGGCACTGACCACTCCGTCCTACCTGTCCTGTCCTGCCGGCACTGTCCCCCTGTTCTGCACCCAGCCATGTGCCCAGGGTCCCTCACACACCTTTCCTCGCCTCTCAGCCGAATACCCCCGGTCCGGCCCCCGCCGCGGGACGCCGGAGCCCCGGGCTGCCTGGGCCGGGGCCAGCCGCCCCCGCAGAGCTCTGGCCCGGGGATCGGCGCTGGGAGCCCCGGTGCTGGGCCGTGCCAGCGCTGGCTGCGGATCTCATCACGGTGGAGGCTGCCCGGGGGGACACGGCGGGGGCCAGGGCCAGCCTTGCCGTGCAGGCAGAAAGCGTCCGGCAGCGGGATGGCGGGCATGGCACTGCCCCTCTGCCTGGTCCTCGCTGCCGCCCTGCAGGGTGGCCTGACCCGGGACCCGGGGCCCCCCGCCCGCCCCGGCCCCCTGCTCCTGCGGCTGCGGCGCCTGGAGGAGCAGGTGGGTGCCCGGGGCGGGGAGGGGGTGCTGCCCAGCCTGTGCCAGGGGGACACTCAGCATTTTGGGTTGGGCGGGGACCGGACATGGGGACATAGGTTCACTCCACATCATCCCACTCCCTTGCAGTTTCTTCGGCTGCAGGAGGTGACGCTGAACCATCTCCAGAGCATCGCCAACAACTACAACATCTCCTACAACATCGACGGACGTTTCCAGGCACTGGCGGAGCAGGCAGAGGCGGCCGACGCTGCCCGGTCCGCCCTGGGTGCCGAGCTGGCCCGGCTGGCCACCGCTGGCCGGCGGCTGCGCCGCAGGCTGAAGAGGCTGGAGGGGACAGTGGGTGCCCTGAGCCCGCTGCTCACACACCCGCCGGCTGCGCTGGTGGAGGCTGGCACCAAACCGCACGGTCTGCCAGACCCTGCCCGGGGCCGGGGCAGCCAGCTGGAGCAGCAGCCACCGGGCCAGGCTGTCCCGTTGTGGCAGCAACATCGGCAGGAAGAAGGGCACCGGCTGCCGGCTGATGCCGGGCCTGGTGGAGCGCCCGGGGAGGATGAGGATACCCCTCGTGATGCAGCCCCAGGACCCCAGACCATGGCACCGGTGCTCCTCACCGGAACCGCGGTTCCCCGGGAGCAGCCCCCGGCCCCCCAGCAGCCGGGAGAGGGTAGGTACGGTCCCCCCGCTCCGGTGCCCGCCTCCCCCGCCTGTCGCACCGGTGCCGTCCTGCTCTTCCCCAACTCCTCCGCTGAGCACAGGGCCGTCCTGGGGCTGGGGCCACAGCGGGGGCTGCGGGCGATGTCCCTCTGTGCCTGGCTGGCCACTCCAGCCCCTCGCCTCGGTCCTCTCCTCTCCTACGGCACCGAGGACGGACACAGCGAACTGGCCGTGCACGGCCACGGTGGGGATCGCCCCGGCTCTGCACGTTTCATCGTGGGGGACCGGCAATTTCGGGATCTCCCGGTGGTGCCGCTCCTGGACGGCAAATGGCACCACCTGTGCCTCACCTGGTCCTCCGGCCAGGGCCAGTACCGCTTCTACGTGGACAGGAGGCTGCTGGCTGCCGGCTCCGGCTTCCAGCAGGGCTATGAAATTCCTGCTGGTGGCTCGCTGGTGCTGGGCTGGAGGCAGGACGGCCCCAACATGGACTTGGGCACTGCAGAAGGTTTTGTGGGTCACCTGGCTGGTTTCGCTCTCTGGAGACGGGCTCTCCTGCCCGGGGAGGTGGCCAGAATGGCGACCGGGCGGGGGCTGCCCCGTGGCCCCCTCCTCACGCTGGCCGATGCCTCGGTGCAGGGCGGGGTGCGGAGGGTGGTGTGTCCCTGCCTCCAGCGCTGCCTTTGACGAGGCTGACAGCAGGAATGGTGCCGGCTACCAGCGGTCACGGCTGGCTCATGGTGCCGCTCCCGACACGAGCTGCATCAGCCCAGCGTGATGGGACAGCCAGCAGGGAGGGCATCTCAGGACCAGCCCCACCAGAGGAGGGGAAAAGGCAGCCAGTACGGCAGAGGTGGGACCAAAGCCGGAGGTCTCCTGCTCCTAAAGGATGTACAACCCATCGTTCCTATTAAAATGTTTCGAACATTAGAAAAACCAATTTTATTTCTGTCCTGCTCATTCTCTGTAACTCTCGGTGCCGCTCACAGGCGGGCAGGAGCTGCTCATAACGGGCAGCCGGAGCGGGCGGCGCTGCTCCTTCCCTGCCCCTGAGTCAGAGCAGGGGGAGCGGAGCACGGGACTGCCCGTGACTGCCCGTGACTGCCCGTGACCGTCCGTGACCGGGGTGAGCCAGCGCTGCCGGAGCAGCCGCCGCCGGTCCCGTGCGCTGCCCCTAGCCGCGGGGCTCCCTGTCCGGGCAGGGCTTTGGGCCGAGCTATGCTGCTCCAGGGGGCTCAGGCGAAGCACACTGGCTTCCCGAACGTCTGCTCTGAGGAATTCTGTGCCTGGAGAGCTGGAGCAGCGTCGGCTCCCGCAGTTCCCGAAGCCCCACGTTCCTGGGGACGGCGGGGCCGTGCTGCCGGCTGCGTGTGTGTGGGGCAAAGCCTCGAGGCGGCTTCGCAACCTCTCGGGCCATCACCACCGATGTCCCGCTCAGCCCGCCACACCCTAATCCTAATCTTAATCCTATTCCGTTCCGTCCCGTCCCGCGGCAACTCCGGGTGCGGAGGCCTCACCAGAACTACAACTCCCATGATGCTTCGGGGCGCCCCCGGCCGCCCTGACGGCCACGTGATGGCGGTGGCGGCGGTCACATGACCGCGCGGCGGGGCAGGCCCGGCGGAGGAGCTGCCGCCGCCGCCCCGCATGGCCAACGTCGCCAAGAAGGTGTCCTGGTCCGGCCGCGACCGCGACGACGACGAGGACGGGCGTGCGGGTGAAACCACCCCGCTGCTCAACGGTAGCGGCCCGGGTGCGGCGGGCAGCGGCCGGCAGGTGGGTACCGCCCCCGGGAGCGGGGGGCTCTGCGCCGGAGGGAGCACGGAGAGGGCTGGGACCGCGGGGCGGGGTCGTGCCTGCGCCCCCCGCACTCCCCGGTCGCGTTTAACCGCGTTCGTTGCCCCGGGGCTGGGCGGGGGCGGTCGGGGTCGCTCCGGGCTGCCGTGGGCTGGGAAAGCAGAACCTGTCGGGACCCGGCGCGGGGAGGGCCCGGGGGGAGCCACGGCCGGGGCACTCGTGGGGGAAAATCTGAGCGTGGCACTGAGTCAGTGCCCAGCCGGCAGCGGTGCGGGACGGCTCCGTCCCTGCTGCAGCCCCTGGCCGCTGCTCCGCCGCCCTGGGACCATCCCTGGCAGCAGGAGTCCTGCTCCTGCCCGCTGGGGCTGCTCTCCTCGTTCGGAGAGTCATGGCTGGGGTTAGAAGAGACCTTAAAGCTCATCCTGTTCTACCCCCCGCCGTGGGCAGGGACACATTCCACTAGACCGGCTTGCTCCAAGCCCTGTCCGACTTGGCTTTGAACACTTCCAGGGACAGTACAGCCACCACCTCTCTGGGAAACCTGTGCCAGGGCCTCAGCACCCTCCTAAGGAAGAATTTCCTACTGACATCTCATCTATTCTCCTTTTGTTCAGTTTGAAGCCATTCCTCCTTGTTCTGTCTGTATCTGCCCATGAAAAATTAATTTGTACTAAATGAATTTCTGCTAAAAATGTCTTTCTGTGGGAGCCTGGCATGCTGCTGCTGCCCAGATCCACAGGTAGGGCTCAGGCACAAGAGCCTCTAACACTGGAATTCTGGAGGGTGTCCTGTGGGATGCACGGAGCTGCACTGGCAAAAAGCAGGTCCAAGGTGGGCCGTGTTACAGAGGGAGGCCAGCTCCTTCCAGCAGGTTAATTTGGGGTAATTAAGAAAGGAGAACTTCTCTCCAGTGTACTCTAGGCTGTCTGCCTGGCGGTCTCTCCCCCACATGCAGCTCAGTGAAGAAAACTGAGGCACTCAGCACCTGTTCCAGAGTGAAGCTGAGGGCAGGAGGGCTCTGCTGGGCTGAGGTGTGGATGGGGTGTCAGGATGGGACCATGGAGCACTTCAGTGTCAGCACTAGGTGGGACAGGCATTGCTTCCAGGTGGCATCCTTGAATTTCCTGTGCAGAGTTTCCTGGGAGACTTGAGCTTAGGGAGGAACAGTGCCAGATTCTGGCAGCTGTTAGCAGGGATGTCTCGCCCAGCACGATTCTCTGCTGCCCTGCTCCTGGGCAAGTCAGAACAGCGGCTAATTAGAGGGAAATGCAGGGCTCGTTAGGCTGGAAGAGCTTTGTGTAGTGCTCTGGGAGCAGGGAATGGCAGCTGGAAGGAGGCAGCTGTGCTATGGAAACTGTTCTGGGGTGAAAATGAAAGTAATCCTCCTGGGCAGTGCAACAGGACCCCAGATATTTACAGCACATAGGGAATTCTGTGGGTTTGAAGGGTGCTAGAATAGGGATTAACCAGACCTAGTGCTGGGGGTCATTAGGAAAGGTGGTTTGGAAGAAGCAGGGGCAGCTGGAGGTGGACACCCAGCCCTACCAATGTGATTTATTGTCACTGTGTCCCTTCACAGTGCAGGCAGCTCAGGTCTCAGCTGGTGGCATGGTACTGCGTGGCATTTCCCTTGGCAGGGGAGGAGAGGGAATGCCCTCCTGGAGCTGCAGACCACACCTGCCCCTGGCAGTGGCAGCTGGGTTGTCACTGTAGGGCTGGGGTTGTATTTTGGTGTTGGGCAGCTGCTTCTCCCTTTGCCCCAGATGACTTTCAGTCGTGTGGGTTGAAGCAGGAAGGCAGGACAGCTTTGGCAGAGAAATAGAGGCTGGAGCTGCTTAGCTCAGGAGAGATTTAAACCTGGGTTGTGGTAATACAATAAAAATGTCCCCTAGCAGATCTTCTTCTCTTTCTCACATGCCTGTTCAATGGAAATGAAAGTGATCTTAAGGTGACCAGAGGAAACACGGGTCTGTAGCTCCCCAGCTGACAGCTGTGAGGGACTGAGGTCGAGCTCTGGTGGGCAGGAGGTGAGGATAGCCTGGATAAACATACCTGTGGCCATAGAGGGGGTGTGAGGGGTCTGTCCCTGAGGTTTCCTGGGGTTTGGGGCCAGCTGAGCTGACTAAACCTTCATCCTCTCACCAGGGCTTCCTCGAGCATATCAAGAAGTGAGAGGCAGCCTGTGCCTCTGAGCATCACGCCTGCTGTGGGCTGTCCCTTTCCTGTGTTCTCCAGCCACGTGTGTTGGTTCTCAGGCTGGGGACTGGGTGGAAAATCTTAGTAAGAGCAGCCAATTTCCATCATGAAACTTTTTTTGTTGAAGAGCCTTTCTCCTTCGCTACCATCAGAGATATGCTGTAAGATATTTGACTTTGGGATTGATTTAATGCTCCTACTTTAAAGGCTGCCTGGAACAAGGGGTCACCATGATGAAGACCAGGCTGCTGCTGGGCAGGTTGTCCTTCTTAGCCTCTTTGTGTTTATTCTGCATCTCTGGCTGTTGCTGGTCTCGTTTTCTTTAATCTCAAGTAACAGGGTGCAAAAAAGTAGCCAGGCTGCAGTCAAGAAATCTTGGTGGGAGGAGGCAGAAAAAGGGAAGTTTGAGTGCTGGGTGAGCCTTGATTCCTGGCAGATGTGCTGCAGATTGCACAGCCCAGGTTACTGGCAGAGAGGCTGCTTGTCCCTGCTCTTGTGAGCCTGGAGGTGACTGCCCTGGAAAGCCACTGCCCTCGAGTGGTGGCAGAAGCTTCCCTCAGCACGGGAACTTCAGGAAGCTTTCTGCAGGTTGCTTAGGCCATCAGGGACTGTGGCAGTGCTTCATCCTTGTGCTGCTCTGGTGCCAAGAGAAAGGCCAGGGCAATGACAGCATTTCCCATCCTCGTGGCGGCGTGGGTCGAGGAGCAGCTGTGCCCTGGGAGTGGCAGCAGGAGCCTGGAAGCAAAAGCGTGGCCAAGTGGTGACACCTGGGGGGAAGTCTGGGTGCTTTGTCCCCTGTGATGAGCCTGGAGGTGAGGAGCCCTGTTCTCTCCTGCTGTGAAGCATTTTGGGGATGATGCTGGGTTGGTTTGAAGCCTCTCTCAGCTGTGGCTGTGTGTCAGAGGAGGGGGGTTTCAAAAGCCCTGTAGCTCATCCCCCCATTCACTGCCAGAGCTGTGACAGGGTTCTCGTGCTGGTGACACAGCCTGGAGTCTGTCACCCAGGCTGGTACGAGGGGCAGTGTTCTGCTGCCAAGAGGGCCCTGGGGGCTGGAAATCATCTTCCCTCCCTCCCACAGCTTCTGTGGGCTCCTCCTGTGGTCTGTGCTGGGCTTTATCTCATTGATAACAGAGAGTCACGTGCTGCCAGTTTGTTACTGAGCACAGGACAGTGACAAGGGGCAGTGTCTGGGGCGGGGGTCTCCTCATGCTGGGTTGTGTCCTGCAGGGAGGAGCATCACTGGCTCATCCCTGTGGAAATGGGCTGTGGAGCAGAGTCAGACCCTCCCTGTCTGAACCTGATGGTTCTCCAGAGCAATGCTTGGGGGGCACAGCTTGGTTGCTGTGCACACAGCCTGGGTTGGATCATGGAGTTAATGCATTCAGGGCGTGAGTAGAAGGTGGTGGTTGAGATCTTTTGCTAGATTTTTTTCATGTTGAGGTTGATCCTCAATTTGCTCTTGCTGGTCTCAGAGTGGGTGCCAACATGACAGAGGGGAGTCCCTGAGGGGACCAGAGCTAGGAGCTCTAGTCCAGTCCCTGTGAAGAGCAGATCTCTAAGGGACACATCCAGAGGAGCTCTGGGTAACTGTTCTGCACCCTGTTTGGTCCCAAGTTCAGTGTGTCACCAGCCACAGGGTGAAGGTTTGGCTCTGATATCTAAACAGAAGTTCCCTTACTGCAGTTTATCCACTGCTTCTTGTCCCATCAATGCAAAGCTTCGAGGGAAGTCTTTGTCCCATCTGTAACTTCTTGTTGGGTGTCTGGAGATGGCATGAAGAGCTCTCTGAGAAGCACCAGCTTCTCCTTGTATATCTTGCCATGTGCTCCTGCCCCCAGCTCTCCTGCTGAGCTCACTTTCTGTGCCTTTTCTGTCTCAGGAAGCCCAAACTGGATGCCAAGTCCCAGGTGTGCTGTTGCAGGTGCCAGATGGAGGTGTGGGATCCCTTCCCCAGACCTTCTGGCAGTGATCTTGCATCACCTGGGAGGGGGTTGACTACTTCCACCCCAGGTCTGTGCCACTGACACCTCTTCACTCATCCGCCAGGTCGCTGCAAGACTTTTTCAACTGAGCTCCTTTCTGACCACTGGGACTCCTCCATCCCAGGTGCAGGGCTTTGTATTTGCCTCTGTTGAATTTGGGAGCTTCCCTGCAGCCTGGTGGGGTCCCTTGGAGAAGCAGCCCTGCCTGCCAACAGTCCTGCCCACTAACACTGATGATAACTTTTTGATTCACAGCAGTGCTCCAGACATCTCTCTGCAGAGGTCAGAATGGAATTAACTTTACCACCCAAATGGGCTGAGGTCTGGGTGCTCGTGTGCCACCAGCAGAGTGAGGCTCAGCATGTCCCAGAGTCTCTCCTGGGGCAGGAGAGCTGTTAACCCATCTGTGCCCGCTGGGTTTTGGCAGCAGTGCATGTTTTTGTTTGGAGATAACCACAGCACAGTCACACCAACATCACACGTACCCAGGATCAGCAGCTGCCTTGGCTGAGTTTGAAAACATCCCAAGGAGGGCATTGCTCAGTGAATCTTTGAGCTGTGCACAAATAACCTTTTCTCTTGGCTCCAGGCTGCCTGAATCTCTCCTTTTTCTCTTATCATTCTTGGGTGCTGCTGGAAGTAGCTCTTTCCTGCCCTCCTGGCATGTGATCCCTGTGGTGGGTGAGACAGGAGCCAAGCCTCTGCTTGCAGATGCCAGAGGGGTGCCAGGACTCGGGGGAAGGATATTAGAAACGTGCTGCTTGTCTAAGGAAATTCAGCTTCAGGCTCCACTGTACCTCCTTTCCCTTCATCTGCACTTGTGTCCTGCTGGTGCTTAACACATTGGGAATTGAGCTGCTGTGCCCTGATTGCTTTTTCCACAGGGAAGGAGGGAAGAGGTTGGGGTGTCACTGGTTCAGCCCCATTTGGTCTGTCTGCAGGCCCCATAGCTAACAGAAGGAGAATTTTCCCAGAAGGGCTGGTCCTGCCTGAGGTCTTACACAAGGGACATGGCATGAGTGACATTTTCCTCCTCCTTGCCTTGATCTTGCCCTAGATGTGTGAGGGAGCCTTAAATCCTTGTGCTTCCTCAGTCCAGGTGGGGTGTGTTCCTTTGCAAGGTGTCAGCTTTGTCCCTCCAGGTTTCAGGGAAGGAATGTGTCCTTCCCCCTCCCCAGCATGATGGGGGCCTGGCTGTGACCTCAGCCTGCCAGCAGAGCAGCTGGGCACCGGCAGGCACTGGGACAGGCAGCTCCTGTATCCAGCTCGTCACCCTAAGTTCCTGTCCAGGGAGGTGACAGCTCTGCGTGTGCCCAGCTCCTAGAATCCCACAGTGGTCTGCTCTGACTGCTGGGAAAAGGGTCCACCTGGATCCTTTCCACTGGGAGTGTGGAGCCATCATGGAGCAGAAACAAAGCCCAGGCTGATTTTGCCAAAGCAGTGTCTGAAAATGGCAGCGTGGAGCACTGTGGGCTGGGGCTGCAGGGGGCTAAAGGGCACCAGAGAGGGTTTGAGAAGCTGGGGCAGTACCCATCTGCAGGTCAGGGAGTGAAGGAGAATGTGGAGCAGAGGGAAAAATGGGAAAATAGGTCAGGCTGCAAACACAAAGGGATATTCTTCCTCTTCAGTGACGTGCAGGGTTCCCAGCAGCTCTGGCCTGCACGTTCCAGACAGGATCGTGGGGATTAAAGTAGCGAGGGGCTCAATCTGGGACCTGCCAGCAGAGAGAGACTGACATGCCAGAGCCCTCTGTTGTTCACCATCCCTCTTTTATCCTTCAGTTCTTTCACTGGCAGCTGGGAAGGGGTAAGGCTCTGGAGGGGAGGATCTTAATGCTGAGGAGTGGTGTTTGGGCTGTGCCTAGGGTCAGTGCTCAGATCCTTGTGCATCCCTGTGTTTCACAGCGATGGAGGGGACTGCAGCCCGCCTGCTCATGCTGGGTCCCCTTGTGGCACTGCTCAGCTGCAGCCTGAGCCCCTGCCTGCCTCATCCAGGAGACAGAGGTGCCCCAAATAGTCCAAAACCTCCCCTGCTCTGCAGCTGTGCTGCCAGTGAAGAGCCTGAGTGATCAGCAGTGAAAGGAGAACCTGCTCCCCAGCAGGAAGTGCAAATGCTGCTTGCCAGCATCACACTGGGGCCGGCTCAGAGAGACCCCAGAGTCCCCAAGGCTGTGCAGGAGCAGTGCTCCCACTTCCTCCTGTGTGTCCTGGCTGTCAGCCAGCCTGGCTGTCACTCTGGTCCCAGCTGCTCGGGGGGTGACAAACACTCTGAGGCGATGTGCTCCTCTCCCGGCTGGGAACCGCTGCTGTGGAGCAGATGGCAGAGCCAGACGTGCCCTCAGCTGTCCCTTGCCTCTGGCTGGGCCTGGCAGCCGAGGGCACGTCGTGGTGAGCTTGTGGCTGTGGAGGTGGCGCATTGTCCGGGGGCTCTGTCCCTCCCCAGCCTCCGGGGAGCGGGGAACGTGCCGCTCGGCACAGCTTTGTCAGCTCTGTGCCGGGGGAGCTCCATCCCCAGCGAGCCACTGCTGGCTGGCACCTCCTCAGGTGAGCTGGCTCTGCCAGATGACAGGTTGGAACAGCTCACTCAGATCTGGTGAGCTGCTGCTGCCTCTGGTTCCCTCTGGGGTGTTGGATCCCACCTCCTCGGTGTCCTCAGAGCAGGGTGCTGCATTTTGGCAGGCAGAGCTCTGCGAGGGAGGCAGAGCACGAGTATCTTGCACCTTGCAATCCTGAGAGATTTGAAGTGGATTCAGGAATTGTCCTCCTTTCCCCTTCTGTCCTCAGCTCACTCCTTCCCCCTTCCTGCGCATCGGGCAGCTGAGCAATGTGGACCTCAACGAGGACATCCATGAGCTGGTGAGTGGCACAGAGAGGGGCCCACTGTTTCTGAGACCCCTTCCCTTCTCCCAGTAACAGCTCCTGCTGTTCCCTCCTTCACTTTCTGCTTGTTTCACAAGGAGACTCCAGTGCTTCTTCCTGGGTGGGGTGACCTCTGTGGTGTGGGCATCTGCTGCTGCCCCAGGGGCCCCTCTGGCATCCTCAGTAAATGCCCTAATTCGGAGCTGGGAACAGCTTGCATGGTCAAAGGCGTTTGGGAAACAGAACTTGGTTTCTGCCCAAAAACATGAGTTTGCTTGAAATAGCTCCTTGCTTTTGGCCTAAGGAATTTCCTGCCAAGGTGAAAGGTTGGCCTCCCCCGGAGCATGGAGTTGTTTGGATTCAGTGCCAGGTCAGCATGGCAGTGTGGTACCCAGCTGGCAAACCCTCCAGCTGCTCCTGGGGAGAACATCCTGCCTGGGGGTGCTTGGTGAGGGTGCACCCCTGACAGCTGGTCCAGCTGCCTGAAATCCCACACACCCACCAACTGGTGGAAAACCATCTCAGATCCCTGCCTGCCAGGCAGCTGGCACCTGCACAGTCCTCTGTGCATCTTCTGAGCATCTAAAGGAGTTAAACTGACAGTTGCATGGGGATGGGAGGGCTGGACTCCAACCTGACCATCCTGAGCTGTGCATCACATCCCACAGGAGACAGAGGTCCCTCGGCAGCGTCCCAACGAGATCCCCCACAACGAGAAGCTCCTGTCACTCAAGTATGAGGTAAGTGCCCATCTGCCCCATCTCAGGTCTGCCCTCTGGGATGCAGCAGGTGAGGTGTGAGGGCTGAGGGCTCACAGCAGCCCAGTGAGGGCGGGTTCAGTGCAGAAGGAGTGGAATTGAGGAAGGAAAATAGTAACAGGAGCAGGGTGAGGGCAACACTCCCTAACATGGGGGTCTCTTCACCTGATAGACAATAACAGCATCTCCTTTTCCCAAACTAGAGCTTGGACTATGACAACAGTGAGAACCAGCTGTTCCTGGAGGAGGAGAGGAGGATAAACCATGCGGTGAGTCTTGCTTGGCTGCCCACAGATCATCTCAGGTGGGGTGGACAAGGGAAGCTGTTCCCTCTGCCTGGCTGCTGGGGAGCTTCTTTGGGCCACAGGAGGTTGTGCTTAAAGCCTGGGTTGAGCTGGGATGGGTTTATGGGTGCTGTCCAGCTTGTGACAAGCTGTGAAGCCACAGGATTGTGGACCCAGCATGAGGTGGTTGGAATGGGAGCTAATCTGTCTGCATATGGTGGCATTGCCTGGTGGTCTGGGGCAGGTCCCTGAGCAGAGGGACTTCTGGAGTCATGGGAAACATCTGCCCTGGGGGCTTTGGGAACTAGTGCCACAGCAAGAATCCCGACAGGATAGGCCTAATGAAGGCAGGCAAGCTGGAAAAGCAGCTGGGATCCCACAGAGGTACAAGAGCACTGCTTAAAATCAGTAAATTGCATCCAGGCTTGGACGGGTCAACCAGCACTGGTGCTCCCTGGCCCTCCTCAGAGCTTCCCAGGCTTGGGACTGTGTTGGGGAGGGTGGCAGGTGTGTTGGGGTCCCCTGGATGGCAGCAGGGTGTGACTGCTGTCTGCCCCTCAGGCTTTCCGCACGGTGGAGATCAAGCGCTGGGTCATCTGCGCCATGATCGGCATCCTCACCGGCCTCGTCGCCTGCTTCATCGACATCGTGGTGGAGAACCTGGCTGGGCTCAAGTACCGGGTGGTGAAGGACAGTATCCTCACAGAGCAGTGGCTGCTGGCCAGCTGGGACCTCTGGGATCTCCTGGGAGCCGTGAGAGGGGTCGTGGGGGAAGAGGGCAGTGCTTCCTCGCCCCAGTTTGGGAGCACAGACTCTGCTGCCCAGCTGCTGTGCAGGGCTGAGCTGTGGCTGGGCACTGCCATAACAGAGGAGGCTCCTTTCAGCTGCCCTGCATGCCCCAAGTGACAGGGAGCTTGGAGCAACCTGGTCTAGTGAATGGCATCCCAGAGGTTCCAGCCCCACACAGTGGGGTTGGAACTAGATGGTTTGTAAGGTTGCATCCAGCCCAAACCATCCTGTGATTCTGAGAGATGCTGTGGTGGGAGGGATGGTACCCAAGCAATACTGGCCTTTCCCTGAGCTGCTGCCCCAGACATTGACAAGTTCACAGCCAAAGGAGGCCTCTCTTTCTCCCTGTTACTCTGGGCCACCCTGAATGCCAGCGTGGTGATGGTGGGATCTCTGATCGTTGCTTTCATAGAGGTAAGAGTTTGAAACTGTTCTGGGCTCTTTACATGGGCAAAGCAGGGTCACATTTCCAGAAAACATGCAAAATTTTGTAAACAGTGAATGTATTTCTGCCAGTTTGGCTCCTGGCAGCATCAGCTCCTTGGTGTTGGCTCCAGCTGTGCTGTGGGTTTCTGTGGGGCTGTCACACTGCTGGGATGTGCTGGCAGCCTGGGGCAGAGGCTGTGCCCTGGCCTTGGGCAGGGGTGCAGCTCTCCCAAGCCTTGGCCCTAGCTCAGCCTCTGTGTGTTGGGTGTACCTGAGTATCAGCAGAGACCAGTCTGGCTGGGTGCCTCAGGGACAGCCTCTGAAGGACAAGGCAGAGACTTGGAGTCCCTATGGATTGCTCTAACCCACAGTGTCTTCCCTGTGGCTTTGCCCTTGCTCTCCCTAGCCACCAAGTGTGACCTTTCTGTAGCTGTGACAGGGTGGGGGAACACCTGAGTGTCCCCAAGAACCCAGCCAGCTCCTTTTCCCTGGCACATTTGCCCTTATGAAGTGGGTGCCTCCCTCAAGCCTATCTCCAGAGCCTGTTTATAAGCTTTGGTCTCATCTCAGAGCCACCCTGAGGGTGTGTTGTGTGTGCCCTGTGCTGAGAGACGGGGGTAAGGCATCCTGAGTGTGACAGCTCTCCCTGCTCCCTGCAGCCCGTGGCAGCTGGCAGTGGCATTCCCCAGATCAAATGTTACCTCAATGGCGTGAAGATTCCACATGTTGTCCGGCTCAAGGTAGGAAGCAGGAGGTGATGGGGTGGCCTGAGCACATTGTGTCCTCCTGGAGTGCTCCCTGCCCATTTTGTGGCACAGCAGGAGCTGGCCTGAGCTCCCAACTCCATAGCTCTTTCCCCCACACCCAGTGCCCAGAGATTAAATCTCCCACCCTGGAACCAGCAGCTGGCACTGGGAAGAGCAGCTTTGTGTAGATTTTGCTTTGGCCAAGAAGAAAATTGACAAGTCCTGTTGCCACAGTGGTGGGGCTGAGAGTCACAAGTTCCCCCAGGGTTGTTGGTTCCTCCCATGCCTTAGGGCCCACTGGCTGTGTGTCCCCTGTGGCTGCCATGGTCCTGTTCCTCGTGCCACCCCTGTGACGTGCTGTGCCCTTCTCTGTTTTGCAGACCCTGGTGATCAAAGTGTGTGGGGTCATCCTCTCGGTGGTCGGTGGCCTGGCGGTTGGGAAGGTGATGTGTGCAAAGCGCTCTCTGACGTGTTGGTCCCTGCTGCTGGCACTTGTGTCACAGCCTGTCACCGCTCCTGTGCTGGGGGCCCTGTGGTGACTTCCCAGTGGTATTCCCTGGTGTCTGCTGGCCAAGGAGACCACGGCACTGCCAAGCTTGGGGAGCCCCTGTGGTACGTGGTGCCAGCCTGTGTGGAGCTTGGCTGAGGGCAGGAGAGCAGCAGCCTCTGTCCATCAGTGGTTGTCCCTGCAAACAGATGGGGAAGACTTGGGTGCCCCATTGGGACCTCTCTGGTTTGCTGGGATTGAAGGCAGGCAAGGGAAACACTTGTTTCCTCTGCTGGTGGGAGCAGAAGGTGGGCAAGGGAGGCACATGCTAGAATAAGGGTTTCATAAAACCATGGAATGGTTTGGGTTGGATCCTGAAGATCATCTCATTCCAAACCCCTGCCATGGGCAGAAATACCTTCCACTAGACCAGGCTGCTCAGAGTTCTTTCCAACCTGGTCTTGAACACTTCTGGGTTGGGAATGGGGAAAATGTCAAGGTCTGTATTTCCCTGAGGGTAATACTCCCATCCAGCTTCAGGACTGCAAGCTGGGGAGCAGCATTCAGCCATCCCTGTTCTTCCTTCCCTGATCTGACTCTGCTCTCTGGCCCCTAGGAAGGACCCATGATTCACTCTGGATCTGTGATTGCTGCCGGGATCTCCCAGGGAAGATCCACATCGTTAAAGCGAGACTTCAAGGTTGGTGTCGAGGTCCGAGGGGCTGTGCTGGAGGAGCCGCTCTGTGCCAGACCAGGCTGTTCCCACTGCTGGCTTGGTACCATCCATGTCATCTCCTGTGTCTCACCTGAACTCAAGCCCGTGGCCAGCCCTAAGGCTGCCTTCACTCCTGTTTCAGATCTTCGAGTACTTCCGCAGAGACACAGAGAAGAGGGACTTTGTGTCGGCTGGAGCTGCCGCCGGTGTCTCGGCTGCATTCGGTGCCCCCGTGGGTGTGTGTCTTGGCTCTCTGGCACTGAGAACATGGATTTCAGGAGGTTGCTCCCACTTGTTTGGCAGCAGCTATTGGGATCTGTGTAGGGCACTGCAGGGGCCTTCCAAGTTTTCCTGCCATGGAAGTGTTGACCCTGCCCAAGGGCAAGGGGCTCATCTGCCTCAGATCCCAAATGTTGCCTCCCTGGGATGGAGAATGACAGTGGGGGGCTTTGCTGTGATCAGTGCATCACTGATGGCTTGGTGGGCTTGTCTGTGAGAAGGTCTGGGTGGTGTGGGCACATGGCCTGGGGTGAATCTTGGGTGCTCAGCTGGTGCTGTAGGCAAGGGGCCATAGCACCTGCCCCTTGTGAAGCTGTTGTGTCTTGCATTTGCAGGGGGTGTCCTGTTCAGCTTGGAGGAAGGGGCATCCTTCTGGAACCAGTTCCTGACATGGAGAATTGTAAGTGCTGGAAAGCAGTGGAGAGCTGCTGGTTCTGGTGTGAGGCATGGCCTTTTCCCAGTGCCCTGCAGCCCCAGGCCTCCTGACACCCCTGCTCCAGCCAGGACCCAAGGGTAACCCATCCTAGGGAACAGCATCCCAGCTCCAATCCTGTGCCCTGCTCCTCAGGGGCTGAATTTGGGCCTGGCTGAGCTCCATTTTGCTGCCAGCCCCTTTCCAAAAGAGCTGCTTTGGGCTGTGCCCTGGGGCAACAGAGAGGCAAAAGAAGAAGTGAGACCCTGCCCAAAGTGCTGCCACAGGGATTGTGGCCTCCTGTCCCCACCACACCAGGGACACCAAGCCCTGCCCAAGGGCCTTGGGGGTGGTTTGGGGTGGTGCACAGGGCATGTGGTGAGGAAATGGGGCTGGAGGCATCTGGCAGTGACTCTGGGCTGCATCTCCTTCCAGTTCTTTGCCTCCATGATCTCCACCTTCACACTGAACTCTGTCCTGAGCGTTTACCACGGCAATGCCTGGGATCTCTCCAGCCCTGGGCTTATCAACTTTGGCAGATTTGATAGTGAGGTAGGCACAGGTATTCCCCATGTGGGGCTCTGGTTTGGGGTTGGAAACAGCCCTTAGCAGCTTTGGGGACATCAGTTTTTCTGTAACCTCACCCAGGGGCTGAGGCAGGCTCTGCCTTAGCAGGCTGTGGGGTCTGGCCAGATCTCAGCTCCACCAGCCCCAGCAGAAGGAATTTCTGGAGGCTGTGGGCTGTTCAGGGGAGGCTTTGGGGAAGATCTGGAAACCTCATGCCAACGTGGAGTTCTGCTGTCCCAGCAGTCAGTGACTGACTGTGGGACTGCAGATGGGCCAGAGATCTGAAACGCACTTCTTTCTTGCTTGCAGAAAATGGGATACACAATCCAGGAAATTCCTATCTTCATCTTTATGGGAGTGGTTGGTAAGAGAATGCTGCTGTTTCAATTTGATTAGTCTGAATAATTTCCTCTGTTCTCTGTCTGGGTCTGTAAAGCTCTGGCATCCAGTTTCCTGGGGGAAATGGGGAATCCATTAAATTCTGGATCAGACACTGCTTGTGGGGCTTATGCAGGGATGAGAGCTGGATCCTGGCCCAGCCCTAGTAGCAAATCAAGCCCCTTTAACTGATGTTGAGCGGGGTCAGTGTGTTGCAGTCCTGCTGCCATGTGAGCTGCCCATATCCCCATGGATTTGGCCTGTCCTTTGCCTGCCTGGTGCCAGCACTGTGACATTGGCCCCTGGCCACCTGCTGCTGGTACCAGGCTCCTGGTGGTGCCAGGTCCTGGCTGGCTGCAGGAGCAGCATCCGCAGGTCCCAGGGCTGGTCACTCTGGATGGGCTGTGGATCATCTCCAGAGGCCCCCTGTGTTGTGGGCAGCCTGGGCCCTGTGTGCTGAGCTTTTCCTCTCTCCCATTGGCAGGAGGGATCCTCGGAGCCCTGTTCAATGCCCTCAATTACTGGTTGACGATGTTCCGGATCAGGTAAGAGCTCCCAGGTGATAATGAAGGGGATTGATGTGGGTTGGCTGGTGCCTTCTGCCTTCTCTCAAAGGGGCATTCCCAGATGGAGCAAGGCTGTAATCTCTCACTTAATGTGAGCAACAGCAGTTTCTGAAAGATGCCACATGCCTCTGACTGCCTTTGCCAAGGCTGTGACCCACAGCATCCCAGCACTGCTCTGACCTTCCAAGTATTTGCCTCCAGTGACTCGAGGGCCCAGAGAGGTGCAGACAGTGCAGACCTGACTGTCAACTGCTCTGAAAGGACTAAAAGAAGGGAGACAGCTGCTAAAGCAAACTGAGACCAGTCTGACCCAGGCAATACCTGTCACCAGCTTTTCAAGCAGCAGGACAGCCTGGCAGGGTCAGGGCAGGGAGCAGAGGCAGCCAGACTGATGTGACATGCCCAGCCAGGCTGGGGCTGGTCCTGCCCACACCCCTGGATGCCACCTTTGCTCCTCTGTTCTCTTCACAGGTACATCCACCGGCCCTGCCTCCAGGTGGTTGAGGCCATGCTGGTGGCAGCAGTGACGGCGACCGTGGGATTTGTCATGATTTACTGCTCAAGAGATTGCCAGCCCATCCAGGGGAGCTCTGTGGCATATCCCCTGCAGGTAGGACATGCTACAGAACAGCATTCAGGGTGGGGGGCTCAGCAGAGAGACAAAACCCTCTGGGTTTGGGGCACTGGACCTCGCAGCTGATGCCCTCCAGTGAAGGCAGAGCTGGAGACCCAAGGATGCTGTAGGTGTCCTCCCTGCCCAGAGCTGCCTCTTCACTGGCACAGGACCCCCAGCCCTCCCTGCCACTTCCAACTCTTTCTTATCTTGCCTTTTCAGCTTTTCTGTGCTGATGGAGAGTACAACTCCATGGCCACTGCCTTCTTCAACACACCTGAGAAGAGCGTCGTCAACCTCTTCCATGACCCTCCAGGTGAGTGCACCCAGCACTGAGGCCTTGAACGTGAGCAGAAAGGGTCCATGTGTTCCTTGACCACTCCTGGGACAAGGCAGAGGATGATCAGCCTGTGAAGGCTTCACAGAACACTGTGCTACAGCAGTGGAAGGAGGAGGGATGGGTGCTGTGCCTGGTGGCACCTGTGAGCTTGGCCAAAGGGCTGTGGTGTTGGGAGGCTGTGGGGCCAAGGACCTGGTTTTGTTCATGCACATTTGCAGGCTGTGTTGCTTCTGAGTTGTGTGAGAGTGTGTCTGACCCTTGCTGTCTGTCTGAAGTCTGTTCTGGAAATGTTGCTGGGATGTTTTCTTAATTAGCAGGGCTGCTTGCCCTATAATGACTTTACCTTCTGGGCAGGTTGTGGAGGTGGATTTTGGGATTTGGATTTGCTTGAGAAATGCAATTCGGTTCCAAGGTTCTAGCTCCATTTTCCTTGGATCTGCTGTAACCCCAGTGTCTCCTCTGCCTGTTGTGGAGTCTGAGTTCTGTGCCCAGCTGCACATGGGTGGGGAACAGAGAGATCCTCAGCCCAGAGGGTGCAGCTTGGCCACCTACAGCCAAGAGATGACCATCCTGTGTCTTGGGGCTGCTCCCTGCAGTGCTGGGTCCTCCCTGGCTCAAGGCTTCTGTCTGAAGGAGGGGTTGCAGAGTACTTGTTTAAACTAGACTGGGCTGCTCAGCAATCCCAAAATAGCACTTGGCTGGGTTGTGGGGTCAGCAGGGTCTCACTGGGATGGCACAGCCTGTGCTGTGGGGCAGCATGGCACTGGCTGGAGCAGCTGTGGGAGCTTCAAGATGGGAGGGAGTTTGCAGGACCTGCCCTGCTCAGTTGATCCCAAAGCTGGCAGTGGGACCTCTGTCCTCCCAACCTTGTCCTTCAGCCCTGGCAGTCCCTCCCTCGGGGCTTTGAAGTTCATCATGGGAGTCTGGGAACCACAGTGCTGGGAGGGGACGAGTCACGAGATGGAGGAAAGGGATGTGAGGGCTTGGGATGGCACTGGCTGGGTGGGGGGTGCTGGAGGGGACAGAAATAACCTGAAGAGCCAGTTTGAAAGGCCTGTTCTGCCAGGGCAGGAGGTAGAGCCCAAGAAGAGGTGCTCTCACTGCTGGGAGTGTGTTGTGGGGCTGCTGTTGCCTGATCCGTGGCCACAGCCCATCACAGTGTCCCCTGGGCTGTGGGACCAGCACTGAATCTGTTCTGTCCCCACCCCAGGTTCCTACAACCCCATGACTCTGGGCATGTTCACACTGATGTATTTCTTCCTGGCCTGCTGGACCTACGGCCTGACAGTGTCTGCAGGGGTCTTCATCCCCTCCCTGCTGATTGGGGCAGCCTGGGGGAGGCTCTTCGGCATCTCCCTGTCCTACCTGACCAAGGGCTCGGTGAGTCCTGCCTGGGCAGCCCTGGCACCCTGGGGCTGGTGGCATGTTCAGACAGCGTGCCTGGAGCTGGCTGAGAGCGCTGAAGGGGGCTGGCTCCTTGCTTCTCTTCATGAGCTGGGTCTGGGCCTCCCCACATCCCAGTGGAGCCCTGACAGCAGCTGGGTTGTTCAGGCAGCCTCAGGAACCTCTCCCCACTTTGGAGGGGGCTCTGGGGGCCAGGACTCTGCTGACTATCTCTGAATGCCCTGGAGCCAACAGGTGACTTGGCTCCTTCTCTCTCCTGTGCTCAGATCTGGGCTGATCCTGGGAAGTACGCCCTGATGGGAGCTGCTGCACAGTTGGGTGAGTTCCCCATGGCACAGTGGTGGTTGGGGTGAAGATGTCATGGGAAAAAGCATTTCCTGCTTCCCTGACAGTTTCCTTCCCAGCTGAAGCCCAGCCTGGCTGTCAGCCTCCTCATGACCCTGCCATGCACAGGCAGTGCTGGGACACCGGTGAGGGCTGGGCTCACCCAGGGCACCTCTCTGGGTGATCACTGAGAGATTCAGGGCCCTCAGGTGTTCTGTATGCCCTCACTCTGTGTTTCCTTGCCCTTCCAAACTCCTGACCTCCCTGGGTGCCTCTGGCAGGTGGGATAGTGCGGATGACGCTGAGTCTCACAGTCATCATGATGGAGGCAACTGGCAATGTCACCTACGGCTTCCCCATCATGCTGGTGCTGATGACAGCAAAGATTGTGGGAGACTACTTTGTGGAGGTGAGGGATGGTGTGCTCCCCAGGACTGTGGGTCAGGGCTGGTGGTGATGGGGGTAATGGTGGGCCAGGACAGGCATGTGCTTGCTCTGAGGGATGAGCTGCTGCCTGGCTTTGCCCCTTGGCACATCACCAGGCTTCTCCTGATGGCTTGACTCCTGTTGCAGGGACTGTATGACATGCACATCCAGCTGCAAAGCGTCCCCTTCCTGCACTGGGAGGCCCCAGTGACATCCCACTCTCTCACAGCCAGGTAGGTGGGCTGGGCATTGCTGTGGCAGCAGCCTTTGGACCACACTCTTGGCCTGAGCTGGGAGCAGAAGTGACCTTTTGGTTACAGGAGCCTGCTGTCCCCTGGTACCACAGCCCAGCTTCTTCCCCAGCCGGGATGTGATCTGCAGTGTGTTCCTTCCTCTCTCCCTAGCAGATTCTGGGGACAGAGGAAGCATCAGCACTGAGGAATTGTGTGTTTTGGGGGGGATATTAAATGTGTGAGGAGGCCCTGGTACAGGGTGCCCAGAGAAGCTGTGGCTGCCCTTGGACCCCTGGAAGTGTCCAAGGCCAGGTTGGGTGAGGCTTGGAACAGCCTGGTCTAGTGGAAGGTATCCCTGCCTATGGGAAGGGTTTGGAATGAGCTGAGCTTACAGGTCCCTTCCCACCCAACCCATGTGTGATTGCACTATTCAGGGTGTGCTGCCATGGGGCTGTGTTTCACCCAGAGCTTTCCCTGCAGGGAGGTGATGAGCACTCCTGTCACCTGCCTGCGCAGGATCGAGCGCGTGGGCACCGTCGTGGACATCCTCAGTGACACCTCCTCCAACCACAACGGCTTCCCTGTGGTGGAGAGCAACCCTGACACCACACAGGTCGGCTGGGTGGCCCTGGGGAGGGGGATGCAGCTGGGGTGGCCACACAAGGGACCCTCACAGCGGGACCCTCACACACGGTGCCCTGTTGCAGGTTGCCGGGCTGCGGGGTCTGATCCTGCGTTCCCAGCTCATCGTCCTGCTGAAGCACAAGGTGGGTGATGCTGCGTGGAGACTGGGTTGTGGCTGCTGTCCCAATTCTCTCTCAGGCCCCTTGCTGCCTTGCTCGAGGGGAGCTGGCACAGGGTCCCTGTCATCTCCCTCAGCTCACCCAGGGGGATGATGGGCGCTGCCATTCGGTGGTGGGGTTACCCCAGCATCATCCTTCACACCCCTGGGCTCACAAACCCCGAGTGAGTGGGAAACAGGGAAACAGTCTGTGCTGCTGCAGATGGTCCATCTGTCCCACACTTCTGCCCTTTCCCCTCCCTGGTCCTGTGCATTGTCTTGATGCCTCTGAGCTCTGTGGAGATAGTCCCCAACCATGTCTTTCCTCCCAAGGTTTTTGTGGAAAGGGCCAACCTGAACCTGGTGCAGCGGCGGCTGAAGCTGAAGGATTTTCGGGATGCCTACCCCCGCTTCCCCCCCATCCAGTCCATTCACGTTTCCCAGGACGAGCGCGAGTGCATGATTGACCTCAGCGAGTTCATGAACCCCTCGCCCTACACCGTGCCCCAGGTAACAGCCAGGGACCCCTCTGCACAGCTCCCCAGGGACCAGGGTGGGCAGTGGGGGCTGGCTGGGGGTGCTGCAGCCCCCCCATTCCCGTTCTGCCTTGCAGGAGGCGTCTCTGCCGCGGGTGTTCAAGCTCTTCCGAGCCCTGGGCCTGCGGCACTTGGTGGTCGTGGACAATCGTAATGAGGTGAGTCTGGGCTCCTCCAGGGGCCAGGGACATGTTGTCCCCCAGCTCTGTGTGCCCACATCAGGCTGTAACCTGTCCCTTTCCTGGCAGGTGGTGGGAATGGTGACCCGCAAGGACCTCGCCAGGTACCGGCTGGGGAAGGAGGGCCTGGAGGAGCTCTCGCTGGCACAGACGTGAGGCAGTGAGGCCCAGCAGAGATGTGCCCCGGCCCCTTGGAGCTGGGGACCCCCTTTTGCAGGAGGTGGGGAGAGGACTGGGCCAGTCCATGCAGGTGTCACGGTGCCTGGAGCACTGGCATGGCCGTGCTGCCCCGGCCCTCCTGCCTGTTGCTGCCTTCCCACGTCTACTGCCTCCTCTTGTCACCCCTTCCTCTGCTTCCCTGAGGGATCAAAATTCACCCTTGGCTCTGTTAGCTCCTGGAATAGGCTCTCCTCGAAGGTTGGGTGAAGGCTGGAGTGTTCCATAGGGAGCAGGACTGCCCTACTGAGCTGGGCACATTCCTCTGACACCGCACGTGGCCTCTGTTGCCTCATCCACGCAGTCTGAGCTGTCTGGGACTTAGCCCTGCCTCAGCATCGGCTGCAGGGCCTGTGAGAGGAGCAGAAGGGACACGATGGGGCTCCCTCCCGCCCCCAGACCCCCATTCCCTGCTGCCCTGTGGTCCTGCCTGCTGGGTTGGGCTGAGCTCTGGGGTTGCCTCCCTGTTCCTTGGGACTAAGAAGAGGGACGTGCCCTGCTTGGCTGTGCAATAAAAGGGCTCCCCTGGTTCTGCAGCTACTGCCTCTGGCTCTTTCTTGGCTCCCTCAGCCACTCTGACCCCGACCCATGTGTGGTGAAACAGCCCTGGGGTTTGGGGCAGGGATGGGGAGGGGAGAGCTGCCTGTGCTGGGGCAATGTTGGTCCTGCAGCCTGTGCCCTTCTGCCACTCCTGCTGTCGTCCCACCACTGCTGCTCCTGTACTGGGATCCAGAGTCATTCCTGGGGCATGTTCTGGCCCTTTCCAGTGACCTGGGGCCTTCCAGGCACCCCGAATTCCTCTGCCAGTCCTGGATTTGGCTGGGGGTGGGAGCAAAGCCAGCCCTGGCACTTCCCTTCTCCCCTCTGCCCCCATCCTTGTTCCTCTCCTTGGCCTTGCCCTGCCCCCTGCCCTGGGACTGCCCCTTCCTCACTTGGAGATAGGCAACGTGGTGCCTGGAGAGGCTTTTGACTGCGGGATCTGTGCTGAAATAAAGTCTGTTTGTACTTTGATTGTTGTGATGTCTGCCTCTTGCTTCTCTTCTTCCCTTGAGGCCACCGTTCAGGCTCGGGTGTCCCCTTGGGGCTGAACTGATCCCTGTCCCACTCCTGCTGCTGGAAGGGCACAGGCTGGGGGGTGTGGGGAGCTGCATCCTGGCTGCTGCCCCCCAGCAGGGCTCAAGACAGGGGCTGGCTGCCCCTTCCCTGGTTCTTTTCCCTTTCAACACCAGCACAAAGCCACCACAAAGCAGAGGATGCCTCAGCTGGGCCCTGGTAACAGCCAGGTCTGGCCGTGGGGAAGAGCCAGCCCTGCTCTCCTGTGTGGGTCCGGATCCCTGGCCGTGCCATGGGGCAGGGGAGCTGTAGAGCACGGTGTGTGCCCCGGGCAGTGCTGGGTCCCCCCTGCGTGCTGACAGCCGGGTTCTTTGTGAGGCCCCGCTCGCCCTTTGCCCTGGCGCAGCCGAGATAAGGGGATGGGATCCAGCGACTTGGGGCGCAGAGTAAACACGGGCTGCTGGCTCCTGCCGGCACCGCGCTTCCCTCCTCTTCCCTCTGCTGCCGGGGCAGCCCCCGAGGATCATCCCAAGAGCCGTGCCCCTTTGTGTCTGGCAGCAGGGACACCACGGTGGCGGGTGGCAAAGGACACCGCACACGCTGGTGCCTGGCGGGAGTCATTTATTCACTCGTCCCGTCACCAGCTTTGACCCGGCAGCTCCGAGTGCCCCGGTGCTGGCACTGGGGCCACCAGGTTTATCATTAACTGGGTGGCACGTGGCGGGACCGAGGCCACAGTGGGGTCACAGCCCAGCAAAGGGCTCTGCCTCCAGCCCCGGGCGACCCGGCAGCTCCCGCCCAGCCCCTGGCAGCTCTGGCCCTGGCTCCACTGTCCAGTTGGCCAGGAGGTCGCTGAAGTCAGGGGTGCCAGTGTGGAGGAGGCTGGCGGGGCCTGGGCCTGGCTCCTTCCAGAAGGAGGGCGGCAGCTTCCTGCGGTGCATGGGGGTGATGTGGCCGTACTTCCTCTCCAGCCGCTGCGTCCTGCTGCCGGCCACCCGGGCGGGCAGGCACCGGTGCACGCCGTACTCAAAGAGCTCGGCCAGCGGCCCCAGCCTGTGCGTGGCCCCCGGGCTGTCCCGCGGGGCCACGGCCTCGGCCACAGCCTCAGCGCTCTGGGGTGAGCCGCAGTCCTCGGGCACGGGGTGGCTGCTGGCCTCCTCCCGGCCCCGCCGCCCGAAGTAGCGCTGGATATCACAGCTGATGAGCTCCGAAAACTTGAGGAGACGTAGGGTGGTCTCGGCAGTGCTGGAGACACTGGCCAGCTCCGGCCTCACGCTCTCCTCCACTGCTTCCACGTCCTCCTCCTCCTCTTCCTCCTCTTCTTCCTCCTCCTCCTCCTCGGAGAAGTCGGGGAAGTCGGGCTCAGGGTGCGTGGGCAGCAGGAGGCCATGAGGGAAGGGCGAGGGCAGCCGCAGCTCGGCCAGGGGCTGGATGACACCCGCAGCCATGTCTGTGCTCAGAGGCTCCCCCAGGACTCACCCTGTGGGCAGGGACAGCGGGGTCAGGGTGACACACCTGAGAGGGCAGGGGACCCTGTTGTGCCACACCATGGCTAAGGTGGGGCTGCAGGGCAGCAGGGATGTGCCCCACAAGTAATGGGGTGTGGGATGTGGGGCATTGGGGATGTCCCCACCAAGCTATGGGAAAGAGGGCAGTGGGACATCCCCACTCAGCCCTGGGACAGCAGGCAGCAGGGGTGTCCCCACCAAAATATGGGATATGGGGCAGCAGGAGCATAACCTTGAGCCGTGGGACATGGAGCAGCAGAAATGCCATTCCCCTACAAGCAACAGGACATGGGACAATGGGGATGTTCTAACTGAACCCTGGGACATCAAGCAACAGGGATGTCCCCATCAAGCCATGGGGTGTAGGACAATGGGAATGTCCCTAAGTCATGGGACATGGGGCAGCAGGGACATTTGCACTGATCCATGGGACATGGATGTCCACACCAAGTCATGGGATGCAGGACAGTGAGGGTGTGTTCCAGAACTGTGGGGCAGAGGGATGTTCCCCTTCAGCCCGGGGCCCTGCATGGAGGTGAATGGGGCTCAGCATCCACCCTGCCACTCTGGGCTCAGTGCCACAGGTCCCCATGTCCTGCCCACACAATGGCCTCTTGGGTTTCCCTGCAACACAGTGAACCCACCGCGTCCCTGCCCTGCCCTGATGGGCTCTGGCCACAGCTGGGTTTCACTGAGCCAGATGTGGCCCCTTTTTAGCTCGTGCTACCTGTGCTGAAGGGTCCCCAGCCCTGCCTCGCTGCAGGACACCCCTGGCCACGCTGAGAGGGTCCCCAGACCTGGGTAACCAGACCTGCTCCTGCCACACCAAGCATGGTGCCAGGACCTGCTCCCAGCCTAAAATTGTCCTTGCCAGCTCCATGTCCCTCTTTGTGCCTCCCCCACCGCGGTAGCCCCGGTGCTGCCTCCGTTCTGCCGCAGGCTGGGTTATGGGGGGCTCAGCCTGACGAGGCAGCACACATCTCTGAGCTGCAGGGGGAGAGGAGCAGGACCACCACAGCCAGTCCCACCACCACCCTTAGCTGGAGAAACCCCTGGGCCAGGAGGGCATCGCCCGGGCCGCGGTTCCGCACTCACCTTGGCGCTGCTGCCTGGCCATGCATAGGCTCCCGCGCCGCTCCCCCTGCCCGTCCCTCCACCTGGGCCTGAAGTATTTATAGCGGAGCAGCGAGCTGACGGCTGGCAAATATTTGGTAGCCGTATTGTAATAGTAGACTCGGTAAACAGAGCTGGGGTTTGCTTTAGCACCCAGCAACGGGAGAGCGGCTCGGGGAGGGACGCGGGGACGGAAGGCAGGGCTCACCTTAATGGTTCACTAGCCAGGGGATTTTCAAGTGTTGTCCCTGTAAATTCACCTATTAAATCGGCAGCCCCAGCTGCCAAACTGCCCGCACACTTGTGCCGAGGGCTCTTATCTCCCTGCTGATTGGAGGCGAAATCAAGCTTTGTCAAATAGGCGTAAAATTAAATTTCATGCTATTTTGACTCCTGGAGTAGGGATCTTCTGAAGAACATACTGCGTATCGAGCGATGCCTCTGCAAACAGGGGCTGCCCCTGCAGTGGGCAAAGCCTTTCTGTGGGGTACCCCCAGGTCCTGCACCACCCTCATGCAGCTTCAGACCACTCATCTCCAGCCTTGTGCCCCTTTGAGATGGATGTTGGGCTCCCCGACCAGCCCTGGGAGGGGTTTTAGAACCTGTGGATGAGAAGGTGGACGTGCCAGGTGGAGAATGTCTGGGTCAGTCCCATGGTAAGGACAGAACCGGATGACACCATTTTCACCCTGCACTGTGGCCCGTGGCTGTGCTGGCCCACGCAGTGCCTCCCCGTGAGGACAGGGACAACAGCCATCAGCTCAGGTCTCAGAGAGGCTGTACCAGAGGTGCCATTTCTGCCTTGGCAGCAAGACGTGCCAGCGGGGTCATCTGGGGCAGCACAGAACAGGGGACACAGGTGGCTGGGGATGCAGGGTGACCAGGGACACAGGATGGCCAGAGGACACAGCACAGCCTGCCCCTGACAGCTGAAGGGCACGGAATGGCAGGGGCCTGACACAGCACCCAGACCCTGTCACCGGTGTTGGGGACACTCAGGGAGTGTGGGACATGGGCCACTGGGCTTGGAGACAGCCACAGCCCTGCTCCAGAGCTGCCCTGCTCTCCTGTTTTTGAGTTGACCGCAGCTCTTGGTCTTCCCTTTGGAGCTTTCCCTGCCTCCTGCCCTGGGCAACGTGTTCTGAGGTGTCTGCAGTGCTGAGATGGGGTTCCCAGCTCCTGGCAGGGTGCAGCACTGCCAAGGAGAGTGTCCCAGCCGGGGCAGGGCTGTCACCGACCCGCTCCCCGGGCCGGCAGCCCTGGGGCTCCCTGCAGGGGCAGGGCTGGGCAGCGGCTCCGGCTCCGCAGAGCTCCCTCCCCTCTCTCACAGTGGCAGCGCACAGCTTGGCATTGCTACCGTCTCCAGCCCGGGGAGTCAGCCCTGGAAGCCGTGGTCCCTGATCTCCGATCCCCAGGGAAAGGCGGCTTTTGCTGTCCCATCACCTCTGTCCCAGGCCCTCTTCCTGCAGGGCAGGTGATGGGGAGAGCTCCCACAGCCTCAGGGTCAGTCCGGCAGGAGGAAAGGGCTGCAGTGTCCCTGTGCCCAGGTGGGAAGGGTCTGAGCATGCTGGTGAGGAGGTCCAGGTGTGGGACAAGGTGTGGGGAGCATGACTTGGCTGCTGGCTCACAGAGCTGGTAGTGATGAGGTGTCCGTCCTCTATGGGAAGGAATAATGCACTTAAGGAGCACCCAGGGCTCTGCAGGACCATTCCAAGGGCGAGCAGCAGTAGAGGCAATGCCCCTGCTCCTACAGCAGGCTTGGGCATGTGGATCTGACCCTATTCGAGTGCCCATGGTGGCCATCCCTGCTCCGGACTTTGCCAGGGCCAGGCATGAGGAGCTCCTGTCCCACAAGGAAGGGGTCTCCTGTCTGCCGAGACCCCCGCAGACAAGCAGGGTGAGGTGAGGCTCTGATTCTGCTCGCCCGGGATGGTGAACGGGTGCCGGGGCTGGCTCACGCTGCACTTCCCTGAAAGCCGACGGAGCTTTAAATCTGGGGGAAATCCAGGCGTGGCTGAGGCAAACGGAGCATCCTGTACCAGGGCTCTGGCTCTAACCCTCGCTGCCTTTGTAGCCCTGTGGCAGCGAAAAGAGCGGGTGGAATTTCTCCGGCACAGGGAGCATCCATAGGGCAGCCGAGAGCTCAAGGTGAAGAGACAAAGAGGTAAAACACATGGGAGTGGTGCGAGCTGGAGCTCAGAAAGCCAGGCAGGGAACAAAGCACACGGCAAAGCTCCGCAACAGCTCAAGTTTCCCTGCGATACCACGGCCTCATCCTCCCCCCAGCAGCTGGGAGAGCAGCCACGGACAGCCCAGTCCTGCACTGCCCCGGCCTCGGTGTTCTGCTGGCTGTAGCCGTGTACAAGGGGGTTCATTTCATCCCCTTGTCCATGCATCCACCCTGCCTCCTGCTGCTCCCGCCTGCCCCGACCATGGATCTTATCATTCCCACCCCCGACAGACGCCTTCTTTGCCCCACATTCCACCTCCCCACATTCCCCACGGTGGCCCCGTGCTGCCACAGTGCGCTGGGGACGGCAGCCAGCGCAGCCCGGGCCTGCTCCGGGCACCAGCCTGTCCCCCGGGAGCCGCTGCGGCCTGGCTACTGTGCCCACACCCGGCGAGCCCCGGGACGGTTGGCACGGCGCTATTGGGGTCCGGTCCCACCGCGGCGGGCCCGGGGCCGTGCTGGGGCTGCCCCCGACCCTCTGACACCACCGCCCCTTCGGTCCGACCACGCCCCTTCCCACAGACCACGCCCCTTCCCACAGACCACGCCACGCCCCTCCCCACAGACCACGCCCCTCCGACATCACCGCCCCTTCGGCCCGACCACGCCCCTTCGGCCCGACCACGCCCCTTCGGCCCGGTCACGCCCCCCCTGACATCACCGCCCCTTCGGGCTGACCGCGCCCACCAAATCGCCCCGTCCAGCCCCGCCCCTCGGGCCCCGCCCCCTGGCGGACTACCCTTCCCGTCATGCAGCGCGGCACAGGGCGGGGCCGCTTCCGCTCAGCGCTCGCCGCGCGTCGCCGCTGCTGAGGCCGCTGAGCCGCCGCCGCCGCCCCAGGCCCTTGTCCCGGTCTCGGTCGGAGCCGCCGCCTCCGGACCGGCCCCACCATGTCGGCCCAGGCACAGATGCGGGCCCTGCTGGACCAGCTCATGGGCACGGCCCGGGACGGTGAGTAGGGGCGGGCGGGGCCTGCAGGAAACGCCGCGGCCTGGCGGCCGCCTCACCGCGCGGGGCCCGACCCGGCCCGGCTGCTGCCGCCGCTCCGGACCTGCGGCGCGATCCGCCCCCGCCCGCCCGGCTCCAGCCTCGGGGCGGCGGAGCGGGCCCGGGCCTGTCCGCGCTCGGGGCGGAGGGAGCCCGGGAGGGCCCGCGCCTGGCCGGCGGTGGTCCCGCCGCGCCCGCGGCCCGAGAGAGCGCCCGGCGCCGCCCGGCCCCTCCGCTCCGGGCCCCGGCTGCCGCGGACAGGCTTAGGGCCGGCTCCGTGCCCGCACGTCCAGAGGCGCGTAGGTAGGTGTGCCTGCAGCGCCGGGTGCTGTCCGAGACGAGAAATGTGACAGCCCGTGCAAAATACGGTCCCGCTGCGGTTTGTGTCTCCCTTCTGCGACTCGCTGGGTACTTAAATTCCCTTTGGCACGTTAACAGGGCTGTCCAGGCACTTTGCACTTTGTTTCGTAAGTGAATAAGTGCTTTTCTTTCTCTGTGTATTGAGTTGCTATTGAATTGCTTCCCATATTTTTATTTCATACAAACTGAACAATTGTGGCCCCTCTATTTTATTTATAAAGGTTCAGTGTATCTTTGCCTGCCTACATCAATCTGCAAGGGAGTTGCAGAAAAGCCTCATGTTCATCGAGCCGTGAGTCACAACCAATTTTTAAAGCTGTTATAACAAAAAAAAAAGTGTTTGCTTTTTTTCACAAGTAACTTTAAAAGTGTAGCTTAGAAAGAAAAAAAAAATAAAAAAAAAAATCAGTAGACACAACATTATTCCTGGATGCTTGTGAATCCTAAACTATATTCATACTTTAGTATTACACATACCTGTGTCATATGCACAGATGAGCTTTAAAATTGTCACATACCATTACCACTTTGCCTTTACTTTTATGTATCATTCCCCTGACTTCCTTACTGCAGGTGTGGGCAAGAAAGCTTTTCCTTTAAAACTTTTCAACAATGGGCATAAAATTCTGCAGCTGAGGTCTTGAAGAATGCAGATGGGTATAGTATGTGTTGGAGCTCGCAGTGTGTATTGACTAACTTTGTTTCTTTTTTTATTATTTATTTTTTTGCTTTTCTGATATTGTCTCGTTTTAAGTGGCTCCTGAGTGTAAAATGTCCTCTGAGGGTGGGCTGTGGGTGGGAAGCACGTGGTGTGTTCCAGTCCAGGACCTGCCAGCTCCTTCCTTGCAGGGCCTGGGAGAGCACACCCTGCATGGTTGGGTTCCAAACCAAACAGACTGATGGCTCAATTATCACCTGAGCAAAGAGCAGTTGCCTATAAATTTTGCCAAGCACAGCCCTGTTTTGTGATCTGATAGTGTGGGGTTTGGTATCTCCCTGCCCCTTCTTCAAAGTAAAAAAAGAAAAGGGTGGAAAAAATAACAAGTTTTGGCTGGGAGCCAGCCTGTCTGTCTCCTTTCCTCTTCTGGCTGTGCTGCTTCTTTATGTGGATGACAGGCCTTGGACATTGCTTGGCTCACCAGCACTGTGTTTAACATGGTGTCCTGGATGAATAAATGCTAAAATAGTGTTTGTTGCCAATTATAAGTGTTCCAGAATATCCTGTTATCCTCTAAGATATTTCTTTTTTTTGAGTAATTTTGGGGAGCAGGAGCACCAAGTATTTTAATCTGCATATTGAGGTGAAATGTTCATGCCGACACCTGTGTTTTCTTGGTGTTCTAATGTCTCCTTATTTAAACCACACATGAATTTCAGGAGATGAAACCAGACAAAGGGTGAAGTTCACAGACGATCGTGTGTGCAAGAGCCACCTTCTGGATTGCTGTCCCCATGATATCCTGGCTGGAACAGTAAGTATGTCCTCTGGAATAAGGGATTCTGGTGAGGAGGATGTTGGTACAACTCTTGCTAGTGCAGGGTGGGTGACTTCTAGGAGAGATCAGGCTTACTGTACTCAGGGAGCAGTCACAATTCTAATTCCACTTCCTGTGACCTGTGTAAGGAACTGCTCTCACTTCTCAAAACAAAAAAGATACCAAACCAGGAGCTCTCAAAATTCACCTGAAATCTTTTTCTTTCACAATCCCATGGGAAATTGCAAAATTATTTCTGTTTTAGCAGCTTAAGATGGTCAGAGCTTACAACTTATCCTGTGGTGGTTCCAAGCCTGTAGCTAGGCTGCTGCCCTGGTACACTGCTGCATCTTCAGGTTAGCAAGTGTTTTCTTAGCAGCTGCACTAATCCTTGGAGATTTTCAGTCTCCTCTGCCCAGCCTTGATGGAAGAGCAGCTTTTCTGTCGTTATTGGGGTGATGTTGGCAGATCACATCTCTGGCTGAGTGTTGGTTGTTTGTGTCACTCTGCCCGACTGGTTTCAGACAGTTGTCTCAGCTCCTTTGCTGTTCCCTGTGGGAACAGAGCTGGCCAGCGTTCAAAGGTTTGGCTCACGTGCTACCTTTGAGAGCAGAAGGTGATGCAGGCTTTTAACAGTGAGCTCTTGTGAAGTAAGTGTTCATTTGAGGCTCCCAGATGAAAGCTGCAGCCCGACTTTGGAAAGAAAACTGTGTCTTTTGTCACCATTGCTGTGCAACAGAGGCAGGATGGAAGTGAATATGGATGTTTGAAATCCATCTCTGCCCTTGCTGTTTGCATGAAATACTGTGACAATTCACAGTGTCTGTCCACTTAACCAGGTTGTTGAAAGATGCTCTGGTTATTTCTAGCCCTTCCTGCTGCTCATTAGGGAGCTGGCTGGACACAGTGGGTCTCCAGCAAAGGGAGGGCTGGCACTGCTGGCCCTGCTTGTGTCACTGCCACAGCAGGAGTGTGGCAGCACTGGTAGAAAGAGCTGTAGCAAAAGCCACCTCTGCTCTCAGCACTCAGACTTGACCTTCTCAGTAGCTGCCTTTGCAGAATAAGATTGGAAAAGCTGAATACCAATCTCTGTACCTGTATTTTTTTTAATTAATTTGAAGCTCAGATGTGTTTTTCAGTGATTGCTCCATCAGCCTTCATATGGCTTCACCTCCATTTCAGAATTTTAAATTTCAATCCTTTGTATAGGTCACTGTGGGCAGGGTATGTTTTTTGGCACGAGATTGTACAACAGTTTTTTGGGGCCCAAGGGGTGTTTTGAACATGAAGGCTGCCTTCTACCTCTGCTGGCAGATTTTCAGAAAGAAAGTAAATGGTGAGTTGAAAGAGTAGTTCAACACAAGTGATGTGTGCTAGGTGGTGCCAAAGCATGGAGTCTGAAGTGTTTCAGATGGCTTGTGAGTCTCCTGGGGCAGAGAAGCACCTTGAAGAATTTGTTTCTTATGCTTCTGTTGTTATTTGTCTTGATTGAGTTGTTCTTTCCCTCTTGCTGTGGAGTTTGTGCTCAGAAACTGCAGGAGCAGGAAGAAAGACTGCTCCTGCATAAGTGATCTTGTGGCTCACTCACATGATTTTGTGGTGGCTTTGAAGTGGGTGTGGAGTTCTACACCTCTGTCATCGGGTTCCTGGGGGCCAGAGCAAGTATTGGTGCTGCAGATCTGTGTTGAAAGAACATGTGATGTCCAGAACAGGAAGAGCATTTCAGCTGTCACTGCTGCCAGTACAGAATGAAACTTAGCTGGAACGTGCAGTGCTTCCTCGTGATCTGAGGCAGCTCCACTGGTGCTTTACTGTGCTCTGCTAAGGAAGAGCTGTATGGGTGAATCTGTCTCAGCTGGCTGGGGTATAATCCACCTCTGGGTGTATTACTGCAGACATCAGGACCTTGGACCTCTTGGAAACTTCCAACAGATGCTCCAAGCCTTCTGGTGCTTGCTCTGCTGTGTCCTCCCCTAAGGCATTGTTGCTGCTGCATCCTTCATGTGTGCAGATATTCCTCAGTGGGAAGCTGATTGAAGGCAAGCAGGAAGCTGATCCCTTGGGGAGCTGTGCTCAGTGAAATATGATGGGTCCCACTCACTGACCTTCAGATGCAGATAAGAAAAGGAGTCCAGTCTGTAAGCAAAGCTCTGGAATATTCCTAAGAGCTGCAGAAGGCCTATTGATCTTTGCTTTGTTAAGGTGCACCAGTGTTCCTTGTCGTAAGAGCTGTCATTTTAAGTTGGTTTGTTCTTGTGATTATTCTTCCTTTGGCCCCAGAGACTTGTCTGAACTTACCACTAAATAACCTTTGGTGGTTTTCTTTGGTCTCTGTGGGTAAGGAGGAACATTCTGGGAGAACAGGAGTTGGTTTAGGGCTGTTACCAGGGCCCTTGTCATCCACATTGTTTGTGGTGAGTGCTGGGTTCTCTCTGTTCATGCTAAGCATATTTCTGTCAGTGAAAGTAATGTAGCACATTGAGAGATGGCATCAGCTGGCAATTCTCCTGAATTTCAGCTCTACTAAGAGGTGGACAAATGAGCCTCAAAGCTGCCCAGGTTGAACAAACCTTGGAAATTACATCCAGGGAATTGTCCCCTACTGGGAAATATGAATTAAAATCTGTAGGTTCTAGATTGTTTTTTTGTGGGTTGAGAGGGGGGTCTTTGCTTTCCTTTTTCACTTTGATGAAACTCTGCATCTCTGATCACTGTTAAAGTGTCTTCTTTGTGGAAATTTAATTTTGTGGTGACTTGCCAGTTCAGGAGATCATAAGAGGTACCTCAGAATGTGGATTTCTCAGCAAATGTGAGCAGGACTAATTGTCAATGACATCTAAATGTATTCAGTCTTTGTATGTATGGGGAATTAAATCTTTGCTCAAGCTCTGCTGGTTGCCTGTCTCACATAGCTGTGTTATAAACCAGCCAGTGTTGACTGGAGCAGGTCATGGTCTCTGTGGAAAGGGAATCTCTCTCCTGGGGATGAGAGGAGACTTTGAGGCAGAAGGGCTGCTGTTTTTACCTGAGTGAGCAAAACCTGTGGAAATCTTCTTCCACTAGAACATCTTAAACAACATGGAGGAAGATTTGAGGTTTATAAACTGGTGAGAACTGAATGTTCTTCCCTGAGGAAGATGTTAAGGGATTTGTTGCCTGCTAACAAGCAGGGATAGGAATAGGGAGCTTCAGAACAAGCATTGTTGGCTCCTCTGAAGTAGTCAGAGCCCCTTCTCTGAAGTGGGGTTAGTGGCTCAGCTTGCAGGAAGAGCTCAGATAAGAATATTTATAAAATGATCTCAGTAGAATGACCAAAAGAATGAAAGATGTGTCACATCATAGAAAGTTATTTTTGTGATAAAATAATAGTAACTCTGTAGCATTCTTTGAAGTGGCTTGCCTGAAGTTGAACATGATCAAGCTCTAAAAGTACCAGCATGCTTTTTTTGTAGGCATTAAATTTCTATCATTAGAGAACTCAGCAAGAGTATTCTGGATGCAGTGCCTGTTTCTGTAGCCTGCTGCCTGTGGCCTCCTGGTTCTGGTACATCTGAGCAAAATGAGGAAGGCTAAATGGTGGCAAGTCATGGGGATTTTTTTCTTTTTCTAGAAGAGGAAATCCAGTAATAAGCACCTGCTGAAAACCTGAGCATAAACTGGTAGAGTTTGCTTTAGTTGCTGTGCTTCATTCTAAGCACTGATTGTTTAATGTAAGCATCCCCAGTTTTAATTTGTGATATTCCACAGGGATTCAGTGCTATCCCAGTTCTGCTTTCTCTGCAGGTCACTGAGTTGACACCTGTTGTTGAGGTTTGGGCTCCTTGGGGCTGGTGGTGACAGTGAAAGAAGGTGGTGGGTAGGCTGGGATGTTCCTTCATGCAGTGACACGTACCCTGCCATTCCTATGGTGCCTCACAATTAGGGCTTATATTATTTTGGCTTTCAAAATGCCATTTTCTTTTTCTACTCAAAGAATAAGAGAAATGTTATTAGTTAAAAATCTAAAATGTTGAACTGCAGCTTCCATGTTTTGAGAGCATAATCGACTTGGGTTCATGTGGCTGTTAACTACTAGGTGGGAGAAAAAATAAATTCAAATAGCATGGAGTGCAGTGGGAGGGAAGGGCAGCTTTCTGAGAAGGGAGATGCCCTTAAGTCTCTCATTAAACGGGCTTATGTGTAGGACTTAGCTTTGCTGGGCAGGTTTTCAAATTCCAAGCTGCAGCTGGATATGGGAAGGGTCTGGCTGTGGAATTAACAGTCTGTTATTGCTGAGTGTGGGGTTGTGCATTTCTACTGGCTGTAGACCTTAATCCTTTAAAGTCCTTTTGTTGTTGATAGGAAGCATTCTGTGTATATCCTACAGTTTGGTATGTCGTATGTTACTTGGGCTCATCCTGACACAGATGTGCATTTCCAGATGAGCTTTAAACAGGGTGCAGGTATATTTTGCTGTGCTGTGGCTCCAGGATAGAAGGCATTTGCAGTTGGTGCCTGTTGAAGGAGACCCACTTCCCTCCAGACATTTCTGAGGCTGTCCTGGAACTTAGGGCAGGAGTAGGACTGGACTGAAAGTATTTGGGCTTTTCTAATGTTCCCAGAACACCTAAAAAATGAATTCTGGCAAGTATGTAGTTCTTCTGGCTGGTTCTGGTACTGAGAGGTTAAGAGGGAGCTGCTTTTTGTGAAAAGACTTTATTTTGATGTGATGCAGTTGGCAGGAGATGCCTGCTGCTCGTTGCCATAATGGAGGGTTCTTATGTGTGTTCTTTTCCTTTCAACAGCGAATGGACCTGGGAGAATGTACAAAGATCCATGACTTGGCTCTGCGAGCAGATTATGAGATTGCAAGTAAAGAGAGAGACCTGTTTTTTGAGCTGGATGTAAGTATGGAGAAATTCTAGTTACTTTTAAGGAAACTAGTTTTTGAAGTTACTGGGCTGAGCAGTAGAACTTGGTGGCCATTTCAGCCCTTCATGTTACTTGATGTGTTACCAGACCAGAATGTGCAGCCCCTTCCTGAATGTCAGCCTGACTGCTGACTTGAGAATGTAGAAGTGTAATTATGGCCTTTGCCACCCCATTACCCAGCTGGTTGGGAGGCTCTCTGGCATTCCTTGGATCCCACACCTGCTTGTACCAGGTTCTTGTAACCTGATGTCCTGTCCCAGAAAGAGATTTAAAAACCTGCTCAGTATTTTAACTTGTCAGATTTAGCTTTCATTTTACCTTTCTGTGATGGAACAGATCAAGGGAAAGCACAGTTCTGTCTTTCCTTTTCATGTTATTCCAGTGTTTTTGTCTTTGTGCCTGTTGCTCCTGCATAGGAAGGAAGTTCCAGTGCAAAGCCATGTTGATGTGAGGAGCATCCTGTGATGTGTCAGAGTAAAGGAACTGGGTCAGGTTTACAGGGCAGGGGTCAAATGTAACTTGTTCTGCAAAGTGTCATTTGGCTTTTTTCTCAAAGCATCTGTTCTTGAGGTTGTTTGAGCATTATACAGGATTGCAGCTGTTGGCTGTCAAAGCTACATCTGGCACAGAGAGCACCTTCATTCATAATTTTGTCTGATCATGCAGGCGATGGATCACCTGGAATCCTTCATTGCAGAGTGTGACAGGAGAACAGAACTGGCCAAGAAACGCCTGGCTGAGACACAGGAAGAGATCAGTGCTGAAGTGTCTGCAAAGGTATTGGCCTCTCATTTAAACATTAGCTCTGAAAGTCTCAGTGGGAGCACTGGTGCTCTGTTTCTCTGACACCAGTGATGCTGGGGAGTTAGGCTCCACAGAGGATTTGGGGGTTCCAGTCATCCTCCTCAAGGAGCTGCTCTGGCCATTCTGGAGACAAAGAGCACCGTGCACTCCAAGAGATTGCTTTAGCATGGAAATAAAGCATATTGGTTTCTTCCCTGTGCTATGAAACGTTACCATAATAATTCAGAATAGTAAATCCATCGTCCCATGATTTTTGTTTCATTTAACAAGTGTTCATGGAGTTTTCTTTTTGGGAACTCGCCTAATTGGGCCAACACAAGACATTTCTGAAGATGATTTTGTGGCCTCTGTGCTGACCTGTAAGCCAGAAATGATTGGCAGATTGTGATCTCTCCACATCCAGTTTCTCTCTTTACCACGTATCTGTGACTGCACTGACATTGGTCCACCAGTCCCTTTTGTTGGGGACTCTTGGAGGTTCATGGTCAACTTCCAACAACAGATTTCATTACACAGTATTTCTTAAAAAAAAAAAAAAAAAAAAAAGAAAAGTTGTCCTGCAAGCTTTATCACATTTTTGTCTTACTAAAAACTAACTATTCTCTGCAGGCAGAGAAAGTACATGAGCTGAATGAAGATATTGGAAAACTCCTAGCTAAAGCTGAGCAGCTGGGAGCTGAAGGAAATGTTGATGAGTCTCAAAAGATCCTGATGGAAGTGGAGAAAGTCCGAGCGAAAAAGAAAGAGGCAGAGGTACAGTGTTTGCTCTCCTGTGAGTTGTCACAGGAGCCTGGGCTAGGCTGGGTGGTTTCTACCTCTGTTCCTGTGTGCCAGCAATCAGGTGGCAGGGTGATGTGGTGGATGAAAAGATTTTTAGAAACTTTTGCCTAGTGCAGAGAGCTGAGTGAGGCAGGGAGGACTTCACCCTCTGAAATACTTGGTCACCAGTCCCTTGCAGGGATGGACTGTTGGGTTAGCTGTGCCCACAAAGCCCTTGTGTGGCACCTCCTTTGTGTGAGGCTGGGTTCTGATTCTTCAAAGCAGTTCTTTGCAGGGGTTTCCTTGGAGGGTTGTGTCTGTGTAAGGGTTCCCTGACATTTGTGTGGGGTTTTTTTGCCTCCCTGTAGGAAGAATACCGAAATTCAATGCCTGCATCCAGTTTCCAGCAGCAGAAGCTGCGTGTGTGTGAAGTCTGTTCAGCATATCTGGGTCTCCATGACAACGACCGGCGTCTTGCTGACCACTTCGGAGGCAAATTACACTTGGGTTTCATTCAGATTCGTGAGAAACTCGATCAGCTGAGGGTAATCCTCTCTGTTTTAAACCTTCTCTTTGTACTTCTGAAGACCTTGAACACTTGTATTAAATTAATACAGGATTCTTTGCAGAGGGCTGGTAAAAGCTCAGAAATTTCCGATTGCAGAATCCCCAAAACATCAAACGGAGCTTTGTTTAGCTTTGTCTTGGGCTCTGTTCTGTCTTTTCTGGGTGACTAAATATGTACCCTCAGAATCAGTCAAACCAGAGCACTGCTGTAATTTATTCCTTGGAGCTTCAGTACAGTCATTCTCATTAACATGACTGAAATTTGTTACTCTGGGTTTTTTTTTTGACTTCGAAACCTCTTAATGAAATGTTTGAACTGAAGTTTTACATGGTTCTGTCATTGAAAAGATCTTGAGTAGCTGAAGCCATTAGTTTTCCAAAATGATTCGTAATGGGCTGTGGTACTGGCCTTGCTTGCAAACAGAGACCTTTAGCTGAGTAAGAGTTGTGATTCCTATGCCTCACTCACTGTGCATTGAGGTCAGTGCCTCAACTGAGAAAAATGAGACCCTTGATAGGCATCTTAACTTAGCACATAAAATGCAGTGAAATGGTTCTTTGTCTTGCTATTGGAATGGTCTTCCTGCAGATCTGACCTGTTACTGTATGGCTGAAATATGATGTGGATTTATTTTTTTTCCCCTAGAAAACAGTGGCAGAAAAGCAAGAGAAGAGAAACCAGGATCGTTTGAGACGGAGAGAGGAGAGAGAACGAGAGGAGAGGATGGGCAGACGGTGAGTGGGACCTGGGAACTGGCCTGTGAAGTTTAGAAGTATCTGATTCCATGTACATGAGCACTGCAGGAATTAAGCATCTACTTCTGGAGTGGCTGTTGGATGTGCTTCAGATGGTGTGTGAGCATCTTGGGACACTCACCTTAGAGTGATTGTACACGTATTTCAACCTCCACTCTGTGTCTAAAAGATGGGAGTTCCCTGTAGTCTTCAGGCATGTATTGGTCTAATCCCTGTTTTAGGGAATCTGAATCTGGATGAAATACCCTCATCCAGAGCATCTGAGTGGGAAAGTTTAGGATGAGTGAGGACTAGGCTTGCTCAAAAGGCAGTAGTCATACAGAAATTCCCTGGATAGCCCTCCTCACTGCTTGGAGGTGACAAAACGTTGGACTGCCTGTAACTTTCCTACAATAAGTGAGGTGCTTTTGGCACAGCTTTGGTAAACATTTCCTAAGGAAGCTGAAGGATCCCAAGGAGTGGCTGCTTCTGGTGGTTGTAGCTAAGTGTGTCACCTGCTCAGATGTCTGTAATTCCTGAGCAGTGGGAGGGGCTGGAACATTGGTTTTCTCAGGACATGGTCTTCTGCATCTTGCCAGTTAAACTGGAAAAACAATTTCTTCTGTACTTGAACTGCAGAGGCATCTTGTGTGTAAACAGCTGAGTTAAACAGCCTGGTGTGGGGAGGGTGGTTATTTGCAGGGGTCAGGCAGAGGAAGTGGCTGGGTAGGAATGCTGTTCTGATTGTCACAGCATCTCCCTGGTTACCTCGTGTGTTTCTCCTCATGTACTTGTTGCATCAAAAAGACCCCAACCTTTCTGCCTGTGCAGAGATAGTTTTGAAACTCAGAGTCAGCTGAAGGGTGACTTTGTCTGAGGAATATGAGCTTAATAACTGCAGTGTGCTCTAAGATGGCTCTGGCTATACAGTGCTGGAATTGCTGACAAATACCAGCATGAAGCAGCATGGTGATTTTAGTGTATTATGAAGATGTGAGCCCCAAACTGTTATTCATTATCCATATTATTTTATTCATGTTATGCATAACTCCAGTTAGGGTGTTTTATGTGGGTTTTCTGTGGGGATTGCCTGGTGTGATCTGAAGGAGCAGTTCATGCTACAGCTTTCTGTCAAATTGTAGCATTTCATGGGGAACCCCACAACTTTGTTATCCATGCAGCTGTAATCCAGTTGGGTTTGGGAGCTGCACCATCTGGAAGTAGCTTATGAGTGCAGGAGTTAATCAAAAGGGACTACTGTTGCTGCTGCTGTGGTCAGAGATGTGGAAGTGAAATGGGAAGTGTATTTTCATGCAGCTGCTTCATGGCAGACCCACAGCAGGAGCCTGCCTAACATGGGCTCAGTTTGTCTCCATGGTGCCTCTTCTTCCTGGAGGTCATTTCTCTGTGAAAATTGCTCAACAGAGTTGTTCAGGAAGAACCCTCTGGATCTCTTTGTTGATCCACATCTCAAAATGCTGGTTTTCTTCCTTCTGTGGTGTGCCTGTGGTTTTGTTTTAGTGTTTTTTTTAAAAAAAATAAACACCCAAGCCCTCAATTCTTGAAAGCTAAAGAGCCTCTCGTGTTCACAGGTAGTCCATATGTGGATGCATCTGATGAGGGGGTTTGAAAGCTGCTTTTGAATGTTTATTTAAGGCTCAAAATAGGAAAGCTTTGGAGCTGGGCTAAAGCCCGAGTCCTTGCTGTTCCATATGTGACAGTACTTAGAGACTGTGGCTTTGCTCTGGCTCTGTGCAGAGGCACCTGTGTGTTCAAAGAAAAAACTTGTTATGAAGGATTCAGGAGTGCCATACAGAAGAGGTCAAATCAATTGCCTCTCCAAAATGAGAACTTGACCAGAGGGAGGACAGTAGTTCTGCCAGTGGACACTCAGTGTCAGAACTGAGGTTAGACTTCAGATTTCTTGGTCACCTATCTGCTGGGAGCTGTGCATGCCATGCTCATAGAGGCATTTTTCCATCAAAAACTAATTGGTGACTTCTACCACCTTTCAGACAGCCTCTCTTATGCAGAGCTTGGTATTTTAAGGAACCACAGGAAACATTTTTCCTTCAGAACTCTTGTCATATTCTCCTATATAGCACCTTCATGGTGTTGCTTTAGTAAGAGGAAGAGTATGGCTTGACTTTGGGAGTCTTTGGTGAGTGCCAGGCACTGTGACATCCCTGGAAACCTGTGGATTCCCTTGTGAAACCGTGCTTCTCATAGCTGTAATGAATTTGTCAATAAACTGTGATTCCACATAGGAATGAGTGAACTAGATTGCCACCCTAGTGGTAATAAACACAAATCTTGTGTGATGTTGCTGGTGGCTCTTGGGTACCCAGTAATCTCTGAAGACTGGAATTCTGTGGGGCATGCTGGGAAGTGCAGACCTTGGTGTTTGCTTCCAGAGCACACCAGCAAACAAGTCTGGAGGTCCCTAATGGATTTCCTGTGTGTTAAACTGGACAAAAGACAGGTTATGAAACTCAGCAGAAAGTCTCTGTGATACAGGGACAAAAAAAAAAAGAGGAAAGAATAAATAAAATAGACTTGCTCTGCCTTTTGCTCCTATGGACAGCAGTCTTCTTTTGTCTCCTGCTGTACAATGATTCAGCCTAGTAAGGGACAATGCTTGTTTTGTTGGATTCTTCCTGAGTTCTGAAGTTTGGTTCTAGGGAGTGATTATCAGATGGTTTTTGTGCATACTCCTGCTCGGATGATAGGCAGGAAGGGCAGCCAGACTTTTCAGGGGATGTGGAAGGGCTTTTGTGGATGTGTGCACTGGTGGTTCAGAATAAAGTGATCCAGAGGAATAAGAACATTAAGAACTTGGAGTAATTACAACTACCAAAAAAAATCCAGCTGCCTGCCAGGTATCTACAGGAGGTGCTGCTGCTCTGTCAGGTTCTGTTACGTGGGGATGGAGGTGTGTGCTCACTGCCTTGCTCTCCTGGTTTATCAGCTTTTCCTTCACCTGATCATGTGTTGCCACAGTGCATGTTTCATTTGCAGACTCCAAGTTCTGCTCTGCTTTGTTTACAGTGCTTACCTGAATTCCTTTCTAAATCTGGGGGCTTTTTTACTTTCTGCCATGACTGAATAATCCCACTTCACTTCGAAGACATGCCAGTGCACACATATTTTCTTAATCTTGTCTTATCCAGACATGGTTTTAAACTATGTTACTAAAACAGAGGCTTCTCTATTGCTTCTTAAATTCTTGTCTGTGTGTAGCTTTCATGTCAAGGTGCCAGAACAGCCCTGTGGGGTTTAAATGGAACCTTTGTGGGAGTCTGTGTGTAGTGGGGAGCAGTTACAGGAGAGAGTCTCTAAGTCATTAAACAGGGAGAGGAGCCACTTCTTAATTAAAGCAAAACAGGACTGTTCAGACAGCGTGTGATGTTCAGCTGGCTCTGAAATGTGGCCTCGGAGGAGGAGGGAGGGTGTAGCTTCCATGTGCAGAAGTATTTTAAGTGGTGCTGAGTAATGGTGCTGCTGAAGTTGAAAGAATTCTGCAGTTGTTATTTACAAAGTGTCAAGAGCTAATGCTGACAGCAATAAGCTCAGAGTGCCACACACGAGCTCTGAAGCTCGTGGAATGTAAGAAAGGATAGCAATGCCTGGATTATTCTTCTCAAGTGCTTTCTAAGGATTTTCAGTTTATCTCTGTCACTTGTCAGTAATAGTTCTTCTCTTGTGGCTGTGTCCTCTCTTTTTTTGTGGTTATTTTTCCCAAAATATTGAAAATATTTTTCAATATTAAAATATATAAAATAAAAAAAATATATTGATGCAAATTTCCTTCTAATGTTTGGTAAACAAATACAAGGAGTGAGAAAAGGCTTTTTTTTTTAATTTTTATTAAAGCCTCTTTAAAATGCAACTGCCTTAAAGGAAACAAAATGAGAAGACTGGCAGATGTCTTTCTGACTGGAGAGTAGCACATCTTGAAAATGTTAAGAGTTGATCCAGCTGCTGTTAGGCTGCAGGGAGTAAAGAGTATGTAACAAGTATGCACAGAAAATTAGTTGGAAAGGTTCATTTGGGTGCTTTGTTAATAGTGCCTGGTTTCTAGACCTTTTCTCTAGTGACAGGAAGCTCATTGTGAAGAAATGTATGTTTTCCAGTTTTTAACAAATTCTTCTTGCTCCTAAAATTGAAGCTAAAAGAATTATTTATTTGCAAACTTTTTTTTTAAAAAAACCCTAATATATCACTTGATGTATTGATTATTCCTGTGAAGAACTGCCAGGGTGGATGAATTTTCCTACTGAAAACCCACTGGCTGTATCATAACTTCTCTCACTTAACTCCCCTCTTCTTTTTAGGTCTGGATCAAGAAATAGAGATCGCCGAAGGTGAGTGCCCAGTTCTGCAGTTCTCCCAAATGCCTGTTTGTGTTTCTCCCTAGTTACTGAGGTTTTTCCTGTGTCTCACAATGGAGTTCACTGCCTCAGTGTCTGGTTTGCTCCCTGAAAGAGATGGGAAGTGCAGTATGGGCACCTCAGTGGTGCTGCTCAGCTTGGTGTGGCTCGTTGGGCTTAGAGCAGGTGCTGAGTAGCCTGGGCAGGATGGGCTCCAGAGTGTGAGCTGTAAATGTCCTCGAGGCCTCTTTCAGTAAATGCCTGATATACTTCCATGATTGTAATGTCTGAAATATCTGTTATATATATAATACCTCTGAAAATACAGAGATTTGAGATTGAAACCCCCATGTCTCTGGGAAGAGCTTGCCTTAATGCTATGGCAACATTCTCTGTGATAAGGCACATGGAGATCTCCCTGTCTGCTGCTTTCCTTTGGCATCTTTCTTATTATTAGAGCAGGGTGAAATAAAAATGCTTCTGAAGTACAAGGGTCTTCACAAGGAAGGTTCTCTTAGGGTAATTTCACAGGCCACTTCCTTTGGCCTCTCTTCTAATTACATGGGCCTCACTTGTGAGCGATGCAGGGTTGTAAGCTCTGCCCTGGCCCTTACTACATGCTTACAGTAATGGTGGGAGCTTTTTCTATATGTTTTCCAGCAAACTGAGTAAGCCACTGGCATTTTGTTGGCAGCACAAGGCCCAGGAGAACTCAGCTGCCCACTGTGCGGGTGTGGGTGCTCAGCCCTGGGTGTCAGCAGGGATGTGGGGGGCAGGAGGTGGGCTGTGTTGATGCTCTGGGTATTTGTTACTCAGGAGAGTCTGAGGTAGCTCAGGGGTGCAGATCTGAGGCACTGAGACACTCTGGTGTTCCCTCCAGATCACGGTCTCGGGAGCGGAGGCGGAGACGCTCCAGATCAGCTTCCCGGGAACGGCGGAAGTCTCGCTCCCGCTCCCGGGACCGACACAGGCGCCACCGGAGCCGTTCCCGCAGCCACAGCAGAGGGCACCGCCGCGGCTCCAGAGACAGGAGCTCAAAACACAAGTATGTATTCCCAACAGGACTGCATCTGGAAAGGGGAGTCCTTGGCTCATAGTGACCTCTCTAGCCCGTAAAGCGAGCAGGAGCGTGGCAGGTTCTCCAGAGCAGCTGTGGTGGCCTGTGCCAGCTCCTGGGCCAAAGCAGGATTTCCCAGGGGCCTCACGTGAGGGCAGCAGCTGTACAGCAAGATCCCAGCTGAGAGGAGAGTCTAGGAGATAGAACAGGTCCCCTGATCTGCAGTGCTGAGCCTCTAGAGGCTCCTTGGATTGGAAGCAGCATGAAGACTCCCTGAGCTAACTGAGCTTCCCTGGGCCAAGTGTCTTAGAGACAGTTTGGATGTTACACTTCTGCAGTTGCTTTCTGCTTCCCAGATTCCTTCTCTCAGTGCTGACACTGGATAGGAGTCTATGATTTGAGATCTGGGGGGAGTCTTCCATTAGAAGGCTGCTTGAGAGAGAAAGAATCCTTTAGATTCTTAGAATCGGTGCTTTTTCTACCTGAAAAAAAAATACAGGAGGAGTATACCATTCTTCTGTCTTGGAGGAGAAGCACTATAGTCCAAAGAAAGGCTTAAAGGTTTTCTGAAATTCAGCAAAACAGCTTCTGTATTGGAGGAAGGATGAGGCAAGTGTGTGTAGAGTATTAGAAAAAATGAGTGGAATCATTGTGTTCCCTTACAGCCCTTCTAAGCCCAGGAGCAAGTCTGCTTCCAGGTGCTTGCTGAGGTTAGATCTGGATTTTTTTAAAGACTCCTGGTTAATAGGGGAGTGCTCTAGCACTGATTAGGCACCAGCACTTAAGTACAATTCTAGAAACAAACGTATTGTTGTGTGTCTTGTGTCAGTTTAGCTAAGGGGTAAGAACAGATTTTCTTTTAAAGGTTCCTGGTGAAGGGGAGGGAAATAATGGTCTGAAAAATAAGTCTGTTAATAATTGAGGGGGGGTGTAAATACTGTTGATTCTCCAATGGCTGAGATACTAAAGTGCTTTTTTAAATCTGTCTTGAACATGAAAAATAAAGAAAAGAAGTTTGGACAATTAGGAAGTGAGGAAGATCCTGTAATAACTATTACTAAAGAGCAGGTAAGGGATTACTTCGGAACCCTTGAACATATCCAAACCAGCCCATTGAGATTGCAGTGGGATTGGCCAGCTGACACACCTGCACAAACTTGCTGAGAGCTGGGGACAGGCCAGGATCAGTTTAAGAAAACATAACAAAAACAAGAGAACAAACAGAAAAACCCTGCTTCCTGAAAGAGGGTAGCTTCTGTTTTCACACTGAGAGTTAAAAAAAATCTGCCCTCAGGTTCTGCTGGCCTGAGGTCTCTGTTGCTGAAAGAAATGGAGAGTGTCACAGGATCTGGAGATCTCAGGGTAGGAAGTCTGCAGGCAGAAGTCATTGTTGTGGAAAAGGTAGAGAGTTAGTGTCATCAAACAGACTGATGTTAAATGACACAATTTAATGAAAATGAAGTGGCTGATGGGTTTTGATATATCAATTTTGGAGTATTTTCAAACCTTAGAATTGACAAGAATGAAAGTGGAACCTCTAAGGTACCTTCTGTTGTGACTGTAAAAAAACCTGTGTACTGAGCCTTGGAGTAAAATGTAGGAGCCTCTGCTGAGCTCACTCAGGATCAGCTCCTCTTGAATCTTGCTATTCCTTAAGCTGTCAGGAATCACACAAGAAACAGCCTTTCAGATTAGACCTAATGTGAAGGCTCCTGTTTAATTCTGCGTGGGCTGACACAGGGAAGCGCTGCTGAAAATCTGTGGCTGTGAAAAGATGCGCCCATGCTGTGGGCTGTGAATATAAATCTGTATCCTTCTGCCTTTGAACCCAGGATGCTGCCAAAGCATTTGTCAAGGATGCAAAGTGAGAAACTCAGGGCTGAGCCAGCAAAGAATCCAGTTGGTATTTAAAGCAGTTGAGCAGAAAGCTAGTAGCTTAGGGCTTAATAAAAAAGTGCTCTGGAAGCCATGAACCGAGCTGAGTCAGAGATGAGGAAGAAACTGTAGGCACTTCAGGATGGCCCAGAAAAACAGTAAGGGGTGCAGGGAAGAACTGAGAGAGCCCCTGTGGCAACAGCTTGAAAGGATCACTCAGGAAGGAGCAACAAAGGCTGTGCTGTGCTCTCAGCGCTGCAGAGAAAGAAACCTCGCAGAGGGCCCAGAGCTGCTGTCATGGGGGACCCACTCCCCGTGCCACAGTACCCAGGCACGTTCCTGAACTTGTATCCCACAGCCCTGCTAGGGAAAGTTGTTGCTTGGTGGGTATTTGACAATTTTTAGTTGTGAAGCTGATAGCGATGGTTTACTTTGTACTTCAGATCTTCTAGAGATCGATCTTCAAGAGAAAAGTCCCGAGACAGAGAGAGGAAAGAGAAGAGCTCTTCTGAGAGGCGGCACGAGAGCACAAATGGCAAATCTCGTTCCAAGAGGTCAGAAGAGAGAGAAGCTGGAGAGATCTGAACTCAAACGATCTGTGTTGCACTGTAAATAGTCTGATAAACATTCTACACAAAGCCTAAATTTCCCATTTATATTTACTGAATACAACTCATCTTTTGTAGTTTGGGATTTTTATTGTTTGGCAGATAGCTGTGAGTTTGTAGAGACACAGAGTTACGTACTGTTTAACAGGATTTTGTTTTAGTAGGAATAAATAAATCTGAATGGATGGTTTTCAGTCCAGGCCAGTGTGGACACCCCATGTTTGTCCTGACGCAGCGAGCGCAGCGGTCGGGGCCATGCTGTGCCTGGAGCCCTGAGCTGCCCTGACCTTTGTAACGCTTCAGCCCTTTCCAAAAGACCCCCCTGACCCTCTGTGAGCACACCAGTAGCACTGGTTCTCAATTATATTTTTTCCTTCTGTTTATATATGTTAAAAGAAAATTCAGATTTTTTTTTTTTCTTCCTTTTAGTACTTAGCCACTTCATTTTTGTCTCCAGCACTTGAGAGTTGCCTCACTTGCCCAGCTAAGGAAAAACAGACAAAATTTGGCCCTGTTCTATACTGAGAGCTGTTTGTCATTGAGGATGACCAAATGAGCTGAAACACATTTCTAAGCTGGGCTCAAGTCTGGTTTTTACTACCTTTACAGTTCAGATAGTTGGTGTGAGCAAAGCAGTGGGAAACCTGGCTGGTTTCTTCTCTAGAGAAGCACAGCCACAGCTCATCTGCCTATTTACTGTGCACTGCAGTCAGAGCTTCCCCGCGGGGCTTTCTGAGCTGCAGCCGAAAGCCTTGGTGTGTTTCCCGAGGCCAGTCAGGCAGAATGTGCCGAGGGGCAGGGGTGGATCGGGCTGGAGCCCGTGCCGGTGTGTGCCCTCCGGGGTCACCGGCCGTGTCCCCAGGCCCGCGGGGGGCTCTGCCCGTTGTCACTCGCTGATTTGTACCTGCCTTTGTTTCCCACGAGGGCAGAAGGCGCCTGGCTGTGCCAGCCCCAGCCGCGACCCCCGGGCTCGGCATTTTGTGGGAGCGGTGTGAGTGAAGCCCTCGTGCCCCGCCGAGGCGGGCAGGAGCCTGGCTCGTTAACTCGCTGCGGTTAATTGCCGCCGTTAATTGCCGTTCCCAGGGGCGGGCTCCGGCCGGCGCTCCCCCCTTCCTCATTTCTCTCCTTTCCCCGTCCCCCCGAACGCGGCTCCGGTTCCGCCGCGGTGCTCTCCCGGTGTCAGTCCCTAGTGCATGCCCCCCTCCCCTGTCCGTTTTTACAATTAATTCCGCGGTTTCACGTGTTGTTTTTGTAACCTCCGTGTGGGGCGCGGGGGGCGGCGGGCGCGCGCTCGGGGTGCCTGTACGTGCCTGTGCTGTTCTCCCGCGGTCTGAGCGCATTAAAGATCTGTGTTTGTGGTTCCCGCTGCTGCCCGGTCTCGTTCTTGCGGGTTCTCCGCCCGCGCCGCCGCCCAAACCGGACTGGCCGGGCCCCCCCGCTCCGGGCGGAAGCGTGCCCTGCGCGATGACGTCACTTCCGCCGGTGGGCGGCGGGGGGATGGAGGCGGAAGTGACGGCGGTAGTGGCGGCGGCGGCGC
>NC_031783.1:2667635-2694471 GCF_001522545.3 Parus major
CCCTGGTCCGCTCCTGGCGCCTCCGTGGCTGCGCACCGAGAACACGGCCTTGTCCGCGGGTCGCGCCTCCGCGCTGTGAGGGGGCGTTCGGGGAGCGGAGCCGGCTCCCGAAGCGTCCCGCTGCCCGCGCGCTGCCCCCGGCTCCGGGAGCTTGGGGCTGGCGCTGGCAGCGCTGGGGTCGGGGCGGCCGTTGGAGGGCCCGGCCGGTGAGAGCCCGTGGCCTTCCCCGCTGGCCCGGAGGGGTTCGCTGTCCGCCTGGAGCAGCACGAGAAGTGCCCCCAAACCGCAGCGAGGAGACTGGGAGAGAATTTAATCCTTTTTTCCAAAGCCCGAGGTGCTCCCTTTGGTCCGAGGTCCTTTATCCCGAGGCTGGCAGCTGCGAGCGGGCCTGGGGAGTTGCTCCCACCGGGGACTGCGGGTCTGTGCTTCAGCCCGAGAAATCCCCTCAGCTCCGCGGAGCTCAGCACACCCAGAGCCTCAGCGCTCTCCCTGGACACGGTCAAAGTCCTCTTGCTCCTTCCCTCGGGAGCCCACAAGCCTGGTTTGCAGGCGTGAATCACAGGGCATCCTGCCGAAAGAAAACACTGCAATGTCTTCAACTCCGACCTCATTTCCAGCCTCTTCTTATTTTGTGAGGCAGAAACATCTTGCGTAACAGCTGGGAACGAGAGGGGCAGCCTGTCCTGCAGGGAGGGACTGGAGCCAGCCCTTCCCGGTACCAGGGCAGGATCGGGCTGCCTGTGGAGCTCAGAGGCTCCCCAGGGATGGATGTGTGGGTGGAGTGGCCTGTGGAGGAGCTTTGCTCTGTGTGTGTGTGACAGAAATAAAGATTCCACTTCTGGGGGGAGAAAAGCGATTTCTCTTTAAGGTGGCTCTGAAAGACAACAACGTCTGGAGGAAGGCCATTGTTTCATAGAATCATGGAATGGTTTTGGTTAGAAGGGACCATAAAGATTATCTTGCTCAATGGGCAGGGACACCTCCTACTAGACCAGGTTGCTCCAAGCCCCACCCCAAAGCCTGGCCTTTCATGCTGCCATAAATCTCCAGGCTGTGCAGGAGGCAGCACAGAATTCAGAGCTGTGGAGTGAGTGCCCACCAAAAAATGCACTTTTTTGTCTTTTGAATAAACCTACATGAAATGACCACAGCCTTTTCCAGGGGGTTTTCATGCACAGGGATCTCTCCAGAGTCCCTTGTGTGCTCAGTCTCTGGCAGTGAGGGATGTCACTGTGCTTCTGAGGCAAGAGGGGAGCCCTGTGGCTGAGGTGGGGGTTCAAGCACCCCCCTGACAGCTACCCTTGGAGATGGCACAAGGGTTGGTGAGAGGAGAGGTTTGGATGCAGTGGAGCTTGTAAGCCCAGGGATTATAAATGACTGGTGTTTCTGCAGCTCACTTGTTATTACTGGTCTGTCCTGTAATCAGTTCCACGCAGCTTTAACGCTGTTCTTTTCCTTAGAGTTTTGATCTTCCCATTGGTCTTATGGAAACAATACTGGGTAACAGTTTGAGATTCTGTATTTGAACTCTTGTCTGTAGTGAGAACTACCCTGGATAAGAGTTTTCTCCTACAAATGGCAGATGTATCACATTGCAAGGTGGTTGTGCTCTGGAGGAGGTTCTAATTCCCTTTCTGTGAGTGCTCTGTGTCACATGCTGTGTCTGCACTGGAGGGTTAAATGTCATTTCAGACGAACCTGAAGACAGCTCCAGCAGGAGAATCCCAGAATAGTTTGATTTGGAAGGGACCTTAAGGCTCATCTCATTCCACCCTGTGCCATGTGCAGGGACACCTTCCACTGTCTCAGGTTGCTCCAAGCCCTGCCCAGCCTGGCCTTGTACACTTCCAGGGATCCAGGGGCAGCCACAGATTATCTGAGAATCCTGTGCCAGGGCCACACCAGTCTTGTTGGTGGGGTTTGGGTTACAAACTGTGTCCCTCGAAGGGCCTTGGGGACATGCCAGGAGCAGAGGTGCCCCAGTGTCAGACAGGGATGGTCTGCTCGGGTCAGTGTCCCCAGACAGCTCTTGGCTGTGACCTGATGTCAGGAAAAGAGCTGTGAGCTGCAGATGACCCAGCAAAACGATGCAGCATGCAGCCTGAGGGTCTTTGGGAGAGCACAGCTCATTTTAGGAAAATTTACATGTTATTTCTTCTTGTCCTGATGTAAGTGGGACTGCAGAAAAAGGAACAAATGACCCGAGACTGAATGTCACAGCAGGTGACTGCCCAGTGAGTTTGCTGCAGTGTCACACTGTGCATGGGATAAAAACCCAACAGTCTGCTCATGGGAAATAGCTGTGATGGGAATGTTGCATCTTATTCAGAGCAAAACCTGGCTGTTTTGTCTTCATTGCTTGCAGCTTGGGGTTTCAGCAGTTTCGGGCTGACAGGAAGGAAACCTCTGAGGTGCTTAAACTAACCAACCAAACAGAACTAAACCAGCCAAATGCTGTGTTTGTGTTCCTAAAATGTCCAGTCAGAACCTGATTTCATCATTCTGTGGAAGATAAAAACGTGTTGAACATCAAATCTAAGTTATGGCATATTGTTCGAAATTTTCCGGGAAGAACTGGTGCATGGTGACTTTCCAGATGCCGTGGGTCAGTGTTTTATGTGTGGAAAATGAGTTAAACCTTTCCAGTGCACAGATCCTTAAATGGTTTCTGTCACCAGTCTTCATCCACCTGACTGTCTGTGGTTCTCTGTGCTTGTCAGGCAGTTCTGTCTGACTGCTGCTGATGGTGTTTGTCCCTTGGGTTTAGCTGTGCAAGTGTTGCTGGTTTGAGGCAGATCAGATCTGTAAATCTGCACTGTGGCTTCAGGAAACAGGACAGTGAAGGTGAGTTAAGCTGTGTGTGTCCTGTCCCTGTTGTTACTGTGGTACAGAAAAGGGTGTTCTCTCCCCCTCAGCTTGGCTTGGGGACTGCTCCCAGCTCATCCCACAGCTGGGGGAAGCAACCTTTAAAGCTTGGAAGCCCTGGAGTCTGAGATGCAGATCCTGGCTGTGCTGCCACACTCCCTGGCCTGTCTGGGTTCAGTTTGAGTTTGTCACACGTCTTCTAATTATTTCTCATTCTACAAAGTCTTTCTCCCATGTTTTCTCCCATCCCAGATCTATGGCATGTGGTGTGTGTCACACTGCAGCAATGCAGAATCCTGTCACCGCCTGCTCCCTTGAAAGGTGCCTGCATGCCTTAAACTTCCCAGCTGAATTATTTTGTGTCCTCTTCCAGCAGGAGACAAGATGTCGGCTGCTAGAGCACAGTAAAACCATCTCAGATGCACACTATCATTTTCTGCTTGTCTTCAATTAAACTAATTACCAGCTCTCTTTGTTGTTCCGAGCTCAGGCCATTCCACTGCTGCCAGCATGTACTTTGGCAGCAGCGGGCGCTGGGATTTCCTGCATTGTTTGAGTCTTTGCCATTGACCTTTGTGGTCCTCGTTCTGGCACCGCCTCTGCTCTGGCAGGGGTGCAAAGGGCATTATTCAAACCCTGAAAGAAAAGAGAGAGAATTGCTTTAAAGGCTTTGAGAGCTCTTTGTACTCAGTGGCTCCATAGGGTCATCGCTGCAAAAAAGAGGGGAGTTACTGGGGTTGTCAGGATAATTACTGCTTCTTTATTGTTCTCATCCCAGTCTAGATGACAGTGCTGGGATTTATAGTGAGTCATAAAAATATGCCATCAATGCTGTTAGGTGTTGCCCCTTTTGGACAGAGGGGAGAAAGCTGGGTTTGGTTCCTTTTGGGAAGTCTCATAGGTGTTGGTATGCCCTGGATCTATCCCAGCTCTACACTGGGAGGCTGCAGAGGCCCTGCTGGAGAGGCCAGTGGGATTGTACTGGGGCCCTGTTGTAGCCCATGCTGAGGGTGCTGGTTTTGAGAAGATCCCTCTCTCCATGCTGCTGGAGTTGGGCACTCCAGGGACACACGAGCCACCTGTCCCAGCACAGGGGAGGTCACGTAACTCCCTCTGCCACTGTCCCCATTGCTGTGGCCATGGCTACTCTGCACCAGTAAAACATTTGCTCAGCCTGTGCCTGGAGCCTTGTACCGTGAACCTGCTCAAGGCCTGGTGCAGTAAAAGAGCAATGCTCAGCTCGGGGCAGAGGCTGAAAGCACCACTTGATCTGTTCCCCTTTCCATCTGGAGCCTTCCTACCCATCAGGTGCTTGCTGCTGGTCTGGGAACAGCCAGCCTCATGTAGGCACCCCTGGTGTGGCTGGGGGGCTGATGAGAAGGACAGATGAAATCCTTGAAGTAAGATCTTTGGAATAAGATGCAACTTCTGCATTATTGATTTGTTTGCATGGTATTGTGCAGGTCGAATTAAATTATCTGGAATGAGATCCTGTACTTGATGTAGAACAAATGCCAGAGTGCTCAGGTTGGAGTAAGGGCTCCTAAGTCCAGCAGGCTCTGAGGTTTAAGGGTTGACAGTGCCAGGCTGACCTGCTGATTCTGTGCCTCAGGGCTGCCTTGCCATCAATCTGTCCCCTTGTGATTTGTACCCAGAACAGAAGAGGCCTCTGCAGTGGGACAGGGACAGCCTGGGGGGCCACAGCTGCCTGAAGGAGCAGGAAGGAAACATCTCGTGTTTCACAGAGCCTGTAAATGAGCTTGAGTAGGAACGTGAGACACAGTGAGCCCTGTTGCTGTTGGAGTTGGAATCCCAGGCTCTCTGCACTGTGTTGATGCTGACTTTAAGCTCTTTTCTGCTGGGGAAGTAAATGGCTGCAGTGGACAACCCAAACACGTGACTGCTGGGGCACAGTCATGGAAAATTGGCTTGGTTGTCATGGTTATTTGCTCTGATATAACTTTTCATAACACTGTCAAGCAGCTTTTTCCAAGCCTACTGGAATGTGTTATTCTTTATTTCTTCCCTTATGGGAAGCACTATCAGAGAATCTGTATAAAACATGGATTTTTACTGTTGTTGTTGTGGCTAATGACTTACACGCTCCTCTTAACTTGACAAGGGCTCATTCCCCCAACTTTTTATAGCAAATTAACACAGAACCCCTCTGCTTATTATAGTTGTAGCCCAAGGTTATGATTTGTAGCAGGAGAAGGTAAGATAGCAGTTGTTAGCTCTTCCATGATGAAATCAAATTTGCTTGATTTTAGTCTCAGCTCCTGCCTTGATTTTTCTCCAGGGAGGGAAGTCATTGCTCTTTTGCCTTCTTCAGGGCTGGGTTGCTGAACTTACCCAGTGGTTTCTCATGTAAGAAGGTGTTGAATAGCTTTGGTTTATGCCTATACAGAATGTGTTGGTGTCTGTTTCTCTCTCTCCAGGGGAAGCTCAAGTGCACATTAGAGAACTGCCTTATATTGGGATGTAAAGGTCACAAGTGTTTCCTTTCACCTCTCCAGCTGGGAGTCAGGCTGACACACACAGGAGGAGGCAATAAGTCTTTGCAACAAAAGAAGCTTTTGGGGTGTTTTTCTGGAGGGAGACCTGCAGACCAGTCAGTCCTTTGTGCGTGGGGTCTGTAGCCTTCTTTGTCCAGCTCCAGCAGGGTTGATTTCCTTCTCTGGAGAAGAATTGGTGCTGTTCCTGCATTCCACGGACTCTCCATTGCTCTGTGTGGGAGACCTCCGGCACCAGCAGTGTGTTGTGTCCAGCTCTGTGACAAAACACTGGTTTGCTCACCTGCCATTAAATGTTTCCAGTGTGAATATCAGATAGTCACAGAATATTTTCATTTGTGTTTTTAAAATATATTTCAAAATGTATTTTAACTTCTCTTTCCATTGTTGCAGGTGAAGGGGAAGAAAGGTGTCTGAATACCAATGAATGAGCTGTGATGGATAACAAGGACTCAGAAGCTGAGATCCACCCTCTGAAGACTGAGGATGTAAAAGCTCAGGAGAACCATGAAAACTTTGTGGAGAGGAGGATTATCAAGTCCTCGGGGCTGTCCCGGCTGTCCCGATGGCGCACTGCTGCCTTCTTCATCTCCCTGTTCCTCTGCCTGATCATTGTGTTTGCTTTCTCCTTTATCATTCCCTGCCCAGAGAGGCCAGTTTCGGAAAGAACATGGTTCCAATACTTCAACAATGCAGGTGAGCTTGCTGCAGCAGAATAAATACTTACCAAGAGTCCTTTTCCTTTCTGTGCCACGGATTTGGGTTGTGGGCCTCTATGTAAGCACAACGTGGAGCCAGACCTGCAGGGATGCAGCCCTTGGGAGCCAGAGCTTTGAATACCTGACCTGGATAAGCAATGGCCCATCATAATTGGAGTGGCCTTCCAGGAGGTGTTTACAGGATCTAGTGGAGAAATTAGATGCTGCTCTGAAGTGCTAACAAGGTAGCAGGCTGGCCTAGTTCACAGAAAAAAAAAAAAAGAGATAAAGGGTATCTGGGAATAAACCAGTGTTGAAGCTTGCTCTTTAAAATGTTCCCTTGGAGTTTGAGCTGAGGTTGGAGGCAATTAGGCATTTTTTCCTCTGCCACTTTGACTTTCTCCCTTTTCCCCATGGCCGACAGGAAGGGGAGAAGAATAATTCCATCTTGTTTATTTAATAAATTGTTTTATATTTACTATAGCTATTTTTATTCCGGTTGCTGTAGTTGGCTCTATAGCCTAGGTCCTGCTCCCCAGTGACTCGGCAATCACTTCTGGGAGAGCTTTTCTTTAATCTTGTGTGCAGTGGGTTGTGCTGGATGTGCTGTAAATGCAGAGATAGTGCTCACAGCAGGGATTGAGCTGCATGAGGTGCTGCAGACATCCCGGGTTCTCCCACTGTGAGCTCAGGAAAGCTGCTTTTAGCTGATAGAAAGATGGAGTATCTGGGTTTTGTGGGGCTTGGCTGGGGCTTCTTTATACTTTGAGAATAGTAACTTCACTCCAAGACCAGAGTTGTTTGTTCAGCATAGTTCAAATTCTGGCTATTCGCCTCTTCAAGAAGACAAATCCTCTGGAGGATAGCAAATTTTAAAAATTGTTTGGCACTAACTTCCTGTCCTTAGTACTTGTGTACATGGCTTTTTTTAATATAAAAGCCAATTTGTCCTGATGTCCAGGATGGAGGCAGTGAGTAGGTCTCTAGGAATTTGTGTTTTCCTCCAACTTTGTCTGCTGTGGGCAAAGAAGATCCTCACCAGAGCTTGGCTTGTGTTCTCTTGCAGTGCCCTACCAGTTCCTTGTTTTAGAAGATGTGAATGAAGACAAAGTACGAGATGTGCTCTTTGCTTTCAAATCCAGCAATGGCAGCAGCAGCTTCAACATGTCCTGTCTGGATGAAGGTACCCGATTCAAAAACACCTTCTAGTGAGGGCTGTCCTTTCTCTTCTAGTTCCAGTTAATGACTGGGAGAGAAAACTGGGTGGGGAGAGGAGCTGGGTGAGTCCCAGCTCCTGGGTGGTGCAGGGTGGCAATGGTGGGTGCAGGGACAGCTCCCTCTGACACCTCTTCTCCCCAGGGCTGCCGTCTCCCTGTGCCTTCATTGCTGCCATGTCAGGCACGAACGGCAGCGTGCTCTGGGAGAGCCCTGCTGCGAAGGACGTGCAGTGGCTGCAGTGTGGCATCCAGCAGCTGGGCATGGCAGGGACCCCGGGCTGCCTCGTGGTGGAGAATCCACTGTCCCTTACAGCAGTCGACCTGCAGACAGGTGAGTGCCAGCAGAGCCCTGCTGCCACACAGGGGATGGATGGGCCACTTGCTGTCCTCACCTGGTGGCCTCCAGGGGGGATGTCAGTGTGACATGACTGGCTGGTACATGAACAATGGGCACTGGGTATTTATTATCTTGGAAACCTTGCCAGAGCCACTTGTGTTGAGGAGCTCGTGCTCTCGGCCTCGCTGTTCCAAAGACTGGGCTCTGGTGGGGGTTTGTGCCAGCCACTGTTTTGTAAGACCAGTGTTCCAGCAGCTTTTGAAACAGGAGGAGCAGTCACTAGCTGTGAATGTTACTTTATACTCTCCAGGGTGAGACACAAACCTGCACCTGCAACGTTTCCCAGTTATTTGTGTGTGCGTGCCAGGAGTGCCTGCTGTGGCAGGAGGAGTGGGAGTTCTAGGCATTTATGATTGTATAGTTGTCAAGGAGAGCTCTCAGGATAAGTGCTTGCCAGTCTGTTTCAGTAGTCTACGCTTCTGCCTAGTTCCTCTGGAAAGGTTTCTTCCTTTCTAAACTTAGAGGTGGAGAAATTCATCATCATCATCTTGCCTAATGTGGGTGGGGGTAAGGAGTGCCTGTATTACTTTAGGAACAGTGATCATCTGCTGCACCTTGAACCCTCTTTGCTGGTGAAGCCTAAAATACATTTCCATTTTGGAGGTCACTGTTTCAAAGGTCTAAACAGTACATGTTCTCCCTAGGATCCCATCCTTTGTATCTGGTATTGAACCCCTCACACCCTGTTTTCCAAAAATTGGAAAAAAAAAAAACAGCAAGAGGTGCAGCTCTAAGGAACCTGAGGAAAATCTGGTGTAGCTTTTAATTTCCAGTGTATAGATGGAAGTGTAGATGCACACAGAGCTAGAAAGTTTCTGTACCAACAGAGACATCTTAGGACCATTTTCCTCATGTGTAGGCTTTAGCACAGGTTATTTTCAGACTATTAATGAAGTAGTTACTTTCAGGTCCAAGTGTAGAAAGCTGGCTGTGGAGCCAAAGGCTTGTAACTAAAGACAGCCATAAAGGCAAGTATGGAGAGAAGGAACCAGGCTAGGCTACAGGTCACAGCAATACAGCAAAGGAAACATTCCATAGATAACTTGAAAGCAAGAGAGAAAAAAATGCATCAGATAGAAAAGTGAATAACCCAGGAGTTTATGTATTTGATGCCTTTTTTGCTATTAAGTAGGTTAAAAATAGTTTCTGAGCTTAGTTGACTGGGGGTTAGGAGGGCAGAGCAGAATAAAATGTATTTAAATAGGCTAAATGTATTCAAAGAGGCAAAGTCTAGCTTACATCACAGTGTGCTAAAAACAGTAGCCAGCACAATCTTTAGCTGTTAATGATTCATCATCGTGGAGGATTTGGTGAGATTCCAGGGCTCTCAGGCTGTCTAGCCCCTGTCAGTAGGAAGATTGAAGGAGAGATAGGCAGATTATCATCTGAATGTGTCTGATGTGGTTTTGATCTTTAAATGCTGATAAAGTTCATGTTTTTTTATCAGTTGAAGTTGTGTTAAGTCTTCCTTTCTTCATTGCCACAAGAAGTGACCCGAGGCAGGAAGGGAAGTGTAGGAGTGCATGCTCCTGTTTGTGTGGGACATCTTAACATTCCTGCATGTTTATCTGACCAGCAAACTGGGACACATAGGAGCTTAAGATTAACTGTTCCAGGTCAAAGCAGAAGTCTTTGTAGCTGTGTATTATTCCATCTCTGCCATAGCCCAAGGCAGAGTCTCAAGGAAGAAGACAAGAGTAAGAGTTTTGTTACACCTTCTCTCTTTACCTGATCCTCCAGCAGCCTGAACTGTGAGCCCTGTGGGTGGTTCTGGTCTCCTGAGGGATTTGGCAGAAAGGGCACCATGATGATCAGAAGATGGAACTGCATCTATGTGAGAAACCACTAAAATAAATAAACCAGAACTCCAACCTGGAGAACGTCTGACAGGGAGAAAAGTCTCTGTGTCCTCTGTGTCTTCTTGAAATGAGAGTCTTTGGAGTTCTGATTTTATTATTCCTTCCAGACCAAAAAAATCCAACCCTTTCACCCAGGTTAGATTTGCAGTCTAGGCACTTGTCTGATTTCCATCTTGGCTCCTCGTGCCGTGCTGGTGCCGTGACCCCGGGCTCTGAGGAAGTGCCGCGGCACTGCAGATGTCAGACACGACAGCCCCATCTCCTGCTGATGGAGCAGGAGAGGGCTGGGTTAGAGCATGGAAAACTTCTCAAGTGCTTGGGGTTGAATCCAGCTCAGTGTCACTTGTTTCTCGTAACTCAGACTGTTATTTTAAGAGAATAAGATATTTTCTCCCAAACTTTGTCTTCTGTCTAACCACCACCAATTCGAGCCTTTGCACTGACAAGTGAATTTCATTATCCTGGTCTTACTCTTGTACCTTTGGACAGTCCTGAAGCTAGAATGTGGTAATTTAAAACTTCTCTTCTTCCTCTGCCTGCTTCTTTTCTTTGAGGGCAAAATTCTTTGCCTTCCCATGATTTCCTAAGGAAACTAGGAAATCTGCTCTCTTCACTTCACATCTGTTGTCATAGTAACAAATCCAAGTGGTTTTTTCAGCGTTGCAGTAAAAGCTTTGGAGCAATCCTACTAGAAATACAGCCTGCCTTAAATTATTGCAGACAGCATCAAGTAGTAATTCCTTGGCTTTCAGTCCAGCTGCCTTCCTAACAAAGAACAGATGATTACTTTGCATTCCTGAAATGATAATTGCTGTGTGTGATGCTGGGTAAAAGGGAGGGTAAACATTTGCCCTAGGAGCACCTAATCAGACACTGAAGTGTTCATTAGAAAGAAAACCCCCCCCAGCAGGGTCCTCCCTTCCAGATTCCACTGCAAATTGCACTGGGCAGTGACTGGAAAGTGGCCCACAGCCTTGGACAGTGGATGGATAGAGCCACTCAACTGGTCTGGAGCTGTTGAAGAGAAACCCACGCAGCCACCCCCCAGTTTTTTAAAAAGCAAAGCTTTGATACCTCAATTTACAAACAAGTTTGGGCTGTGTGTGTTCTTCAGACAAGGGAGAGGTGGGATGTGGCCTGAGTTGTGGCTGGTCATGTCAGTGGGGAAACATCTGCAGGAATATCTGCAGGAGACAAGTTGCAGCAAAGAAGGTTCTGCCAGGAGTTGCAGCAACACTGGTCAGAATTCAGGTGCTTTATGGTCTCAAAATGTCTGCAGATTTAAGTGCACAGCAGCAGGGATTTGGATCACAACAAAGGATTCTCCATGCCATGAACATGCTGGGAAGCTTGTTAACCAAAGGCACGAGGGAAGCAAGCTGTTCTTTGTGCCAGGGTGTTTGGGTGCATTCCTGCAGGCAGCTAGGATTGCTTTCCAATGTAAGATGAAATTGTGGGTGCTGGGATTCATTGGGAATGCAGAAAGGCAAGGAGGTACCCCATGATGAGCATAAGTGTGGCTGGTTTGTGGTGCTGATGTGCTGGAACAGGAGCATTAATACCCTTTCAACCTAAGATGCCTTTTAATGACTGTTTCCCACTGTTTTCCAGGGGCAGTTCTATGGAGGCAGTCCAGTGACTTTGGAGCTAATTATACTGTGCTGACTCCTTTGTCAGTGATTCCAGATATGGATAATGATGGAGTTGAGGACCTGATAATGTTTATTACTAAAGGAGGCCAGGTATGTCGTCCTGAAGCTCTGATAACCTGTGGCTGCCACAGGGGATGGCAGGAATGCTGTTTATTTCTACCTTCTAATCTCAGAGGAAGTGTCCAGAGGCCTCTGGTTTCTGTGGGTTTGGGATGGGTTCTTTCCCACCCTCCAGAGATGTGCTCCCAGATCAGCACAAGTGTTTTATGATTTTAAAAAACAAAATAAATCAAAGAGCTGGGCAGTAATCCCTTCCCCCTTCTCAGTGTGCTGTCCTCACTGCATGTTCCTGTGCTGTCTGGGGATTGAGCTGGGGCAAGATGAGCTTGCAGTTTCCTGCTTCTTTGCTTAGAGAAGTGGAAGTGAACAAACCCTGACAGCTTTGGCTCTTAGATCAAAGCACAGCTGACAGTCAGTGCTTTTGTACCAGCACTGCTCTTTTCTGATCCCTTCCCTCTCTCTGCCTGTGGTCTGCTTTGCACTGCTCTTGCAGTGTCACTGTGCTGGTTAATTCTGATCTGAGTTCATTTAGTGAAACAGCTGCTGGTTGTATTATCTCCTTCCAAATATTGCTGAGAGGGGGAAAGTCATGTAGCTAGAACAGGTTTTCTGCTGAAGCATCTACATCCCTGATGGAGTGGCACAACATTGTCTGCATGCCCAGTCTGTCCTGTTCAAAGCACACAAGCTGCAGCTCCCTGTGGGTCTGATGGGACCAGTGGGAGCCCCATGTCCTCATACCAGAGTTATGAAATCATTAAGGTTGGAACAGACCTCTGAGATCATCAAGTCCAACCTGTGACTGATCCCCATCTTGTCACTCAGCCCAGAGCACTGAGTGCCACGTCCAGGCTTTCCTTGAACACCTCCCACAATGGTGACTCCACCACCTTGCTGGGCTGCCTCTTCCAATGCTAAACAACCCTTTCTGGGAAGAAATTCCTCCTGATGTTCAACCTGAACCTCTCCTGGCTCAGCTTGAGGCCATTTTCCCTTGTCCTGTCCCTGTTCCCTGGGAGCAGAGCCTGACCCCCACCTGGCTGCCCCTCCTGTCAGGGAGTTACAGAGAGTGAGGAGGTCCCCACTGAGTCTCCTTTTCTCCAGGCTGAGCCCCCCAGGCTCCCTCAGTTCCATCTCACAGGACATGTGCTCCAGACCCTTCCCCAGCTCTGTTCCCTTTCCTGGACCTGCTCCAGCACCTCAGTGTCCTTTTGGAATTGAGGGGCCCAGAACTGGACACAGCAGTCAGGGTGTGGCCTCACCAACACCCAGTACAAGGGCAGAAACACTTCCTTGGCCCTGCAGGCCACCCTATGGCAGGTACAAGCCAGGTGCCATTGGCCTTCTTGGCCAATGTCCTTCATAAGAAAATAGGGTTTTGCTGTCCAAGGCATTGTTGTTGCCAGAGGCATCAGAAATTCTATCTTCTCCACCTCCTCCAGTTCTCTCTGTTTCCTTTCCTCCTTGCTTTTGCTATCCCAGTTATCTCAAGACTTTTGTTTTTTTTTTTTTAATCTTAGGCAGCCAAGAAAAGTTTGAATGTAGCCTCTGTTCTGCAGGACTGCCTTTTGATCTGTTTTCCATTTAAGCTCTCTTGCTATCTTGGTATGAAATCCCTTCCTCCCTCTGGATTTGGCAAGCACTCTGCCAACTTAAGGAAAAGTATGTTCTCTTTTGAGAAATCACGCAAATGTAGGAGCTGGAGTGGAGCTCTGCAGCTTGGAAAGGGCTGGTCAGAAGGGAGATTCAGCACTCAAGCAGAGGAGCTTTGTTGCTATCAAGGGCTGCAGTTGAAAGGGCAGAGCTGTGAGCAGTCTGTGGAAGGGTCTGTATGTGCTGAGGGTTACATGGCAGCGTTTCCAGAGAGTCCATTGACCCCTACCTGCTGCAAGCTTCAGCACAAACACATCCCAGAAAATGTGCCAGTTTTCAGGATGTGTGTCCTGTGGCAGCACAGAGGGATTGGCAGTGCAGCAAGGAAAATGTTGTGTTTTCTCTCTCCCTGTGTAAATACCCCTGGCTGTCACTGTCCCAGGGCAGCCACTGGACCAGTGCTTGCCAGTAAAGGTGCAGCTGATCTGCCAGAGCTGGTATGTGTCTCCTCCCAGTGCAGGAGGCTGGGAATAGCTGGTGGATGCGTTGCTTTCCCTCTCCAGTTGTGTTCTCATTTTCCCCAGCAAACTTTATCCCTTTTTCACCTGCCAGATTTGCTTTGGGAACAGCAGATTTCCTTCTCTTTCCCAGTCCCTCCCTCTCAAGACAGAGGGAAGGGTTCCTGCCTGACTCAGCATCTCTGATGGATGCTGTTTCTCTTGGTCAGGTGTTTCACTTTTCCCTAAAGTCCATTGCACTCCCCAGACTCTGACTGTTGCTCAGATACTTAAATCTGATCATGACTTTAACATTTATTCTCCTGGGTGAAATGTTTTTAGTGGATTTTGTTACTCTGCATAAAGAATAGAAAGAAACCTATCAGCTCTTTCATTTTCTTGGACTCACATGACCCTAAGGAGGAGTAGATTAAGGCACTTAAAATATTTAGCAGAGCTACCATGTGAAGCCAAAAGTTTCCCATGTTCATATGCTGCATTGTTACTGACATTAGGTCATCTCCATCTTAGGCTTGAATGGATCTTTGCTGTCCTTACAGAGCTGGGGCTGCTGTTCCACAGTCACAGTCTGTAAGGAGGATGGGTGACAGAAGTAGCAAATTCTCAGAGCAGGTGGCTCTGCTGGAAGTGTTTTTCAAACTTAGAGAAGAATTCAGAGCAAAGGTGTCACCTAACTTATGCCTGCTCCTCCAAAACCAGGGAGAGACTTTCCATCCAAGCCTGTGCTGCTCCCATTCAGTTTAACCTTGTTGGTATTTGTCTTTAATCCCTTCCCTGGGTAGGTGAAGACCTTCATCCATTCAGGAAAAACTGGCCAGCAGATTGGCTCCACTGGCAGCCTGAGCGTGGATGGCAACGCTCGCTACATCAGACTGCACCTGCACTCCTCCTCCTACTTCCTTTTCTACACAGGTACAGCTCTGCTTGGGAATTCAGTCTGAAAGACTGGTTGTAACTGAGATCAGGATTAGTAAACATCTGAGAGTGTGTTTTGCATTCTTACAAGCTGTGTGGAGTTTTCACCTAGTCAAAGAGCTGTTCAGGGCCAAGAGGGGGGGGAGCTTCTGTTTAAACTGCAGTTTGTTATGTACTGTAGTGATTTTATTTAACAAATGTCAAGCATGTAAGGATTAGGCAGTCATTTATAGCAAATGATTACTGTGGAACACTTGGATTATGAACAGATAAAATGTTAAAAGCATTCAATAGCAGGCTTGAGTCTCAAAATACCACTACAACTCTATGATGCAAGCCCTAAAAATATAGCTGATCTGACAGATCTGGAAAATCATAGAGTTCAGAGCAAGGGCAAGATAACTTATCTGTCTCATTCTTGCTTTTTAAATTTTTTTTCTTTTTGCACAGAGAACTCTCTGTATGCATATTCCCTGCAAGATCTGTGCAGTGCAGCACTTGGGATGGAAGTTAAGCTTCCCAACTTCCAGCCGGATCCTTACTGGGAGAAGCACATTGACCATACCACACACCGCGCATCCCTTCTCAGGTGTGAGGTTATGTCTTGGAGGCTGGTGAAATGGAGGGTGCTGGTGTTCCTGTCAGGATGACCTGGTGGGACTCTGTTCTCTCCTGGCTATGTGGCTTTTGGACTTGGGAGCACATCCAAAGCTCAGGAAAAGGGTTGGTGTTGATGGCATCATCCGGGGTTCACAGGAAAGCAGAGAAAGCATGTTGGAGTTTCCTATTTGGATTTACTGTGCAGGGAGAGAACTCCAAACCTCACCCATGGGTAAACCACCCACAGTCTAAAAAGTTTAATAATTTCTCTGTCCTTGTTCAGATTTAGAGACATTCACTACCTGGCAAAAGTTCCTGAGCACTCAAAGGACAGCATCTTGGTGGTGGACTCAGAGATGGCTACACTGATCAACACAAAAGATCTCCGCACTGTCTGGACCCTCAACGTGTCCCGTGCTTTGAGGTAGTGTTCTCAGTGTGGGCTAGATGTGGCATTTCCAGGTTCCCAGCAACAGCAGTGTCCTGACAGATGCAGTTTTTTATTTTTTTTTTTTGCCTGGGTCATATCTTGATCTTGTTTATTGTGTTCTGTCCCCTCAAGTACTGGGAGCTGCTTCAGGATGGAGGAGCTCAGAGCTTTGATTCCTCATGCCTGCTGTGATGTGGCTGGGCTCAGATTTGGGGTAGTACCAGGCCAACCCAATGTTGTGGCAGTAAAGTCTCTTACCAGGGCAGTTGTGGGAGGATAGCGGCAGCTGGGAAAGCAAAGTATGCCCAGCCATGAGGGTGGATTCAGATCTGTCCCTGCTCTTTCTCTCCCTCAGGGAGCCACTGTCTGGTTACTACAAACCTGATGTCCACAGTATTGTCCTGGAGAGTGAAATTGGACCCAACAGGAAGAAGGTTTGAAATATCTTCCTTTTAACTTCCCATTTCTCAGTATGTCACAGCTCAAGCAGGAATTGATTCAAGGGCAGTTGGTGGGATGTGTTCCCTCTGGCTGATTTTAGGAAGCTTTAAGCTGTAAAAGGATCTCTTTCAACAGGTTATTGAAGCCAGCTCAGGCACTTTAATTCTCTTCTCAGCAAGAGGCTTCAATGACAGAACTTTGAACCCCTTGAAGTAGCTGCAGAACTTGTGATTTTACTCTAATGTGGCCAACTGCAGGTCTCACAGCTCTGTGATGCTCTGCTTCAAGTATTTCCTCATCTTCCCATGTGTCACATACTTGTTCCCATAGACAGTGTGAGGAAAGACAGCTGACCTGACTTCTCCCTCATGGCTTGTTAGATGCCTTTGTCATGAGTTCCTTTTCCTTCTTCCCTGCTAGGTTATGATTGTTGAGAGTGGATCTGGAGCAGTCCAGTGGGAGCTGGAGCTGAACTCAGGAGCAGAGGGCCCTGGCCCAGCCACGCTTCCCACTGCGGATCACCGCTCTGCCTTCCTCTTGTGGGGAGACTACCAGCAGCCAGGCAATGAGACAGTGAGTGCTGCTGCTGAGGGCTGCTTTTCTTCTCCAGGCTTTGTGCCAGAATTGGGTGGAGTTACCCCTTCTCACAGTGTTGATATTCCCATCTCTCAGTGCCACTGACACTGCAGCCTCATGCACTGGGTGTGGGTTCGGTGTGCTGTGTCCCTGCAGGAGGTGGTGGCACTGGCAGCTTTTGTCATTTTCAGCCTGAGCCTCAGAAAATTGTGGCTCTGTGAGCAAAGTCACTGCCCTGCCTTGGTGTGGCACTGTAGGTGAGCTGTGAGGCTTCTGGCCTGCTGCCTCTGGAGCTGCTGCTGTTTCCCTGGGAGCCTCCCATGGCAGCATTGCATGCAGTGATCTCTGTGGCCACATGAATGTCCTCTGTGCCCCAGGCAGCCTCTGGCAGCCTCAGTGCACAGCTCAGCTGCTTGCAGAGCCCTTGGGGCAGTGGCAGGCAGCACTGGTGACAGTTTGTGTCTCAGAGGCTGCTGAAGCACCAGCTGAGCTTCCTCCACTTTCCTTGCTCACTCTGCCAGCCCTGAGGCAAAAATCTGTCCCCTGCCTGCAGCAGACAGGCCAGCTATTTGCAGGAAGCTCGGGGTGGGAAGGAGAGCAGTAAGCAAAATCCCAGCACTAGTCTTAATGGCATCGGTCAGGATGAGCTGGGCTGACAAGTGTCTGGCTGGGTGTATCCTGTCCAGTGTGAGCAGTAGCTGAGGCTGGTGCTGGTGTTGTCTCTGGGATAACGTGTGAGTGTGTGTCCTGGTTTGTCCTGTTGGTTGCAGAGACACAGAGCTCCTCTCTCAAAGCTGTACCTTTTCCATCCTTCCTACACTCACGTCCTGTTGGAGCTCCGTGACAGCACAGACCAGATCATTGCGTTCACTGGTAAGTCCTCTCCTTCCAGCCCTCCAGTGAGGAGCTGCAGGAGGACTCTGGTCCCTCCTGGTCCCTGTGGGTGGTGTTGGGTCTGGTGGCCAGTACAGGCACAGAAGGCTTAGGTTGGGTTTCCATGTGCTCCGTGTTGCAGCGGCGCTGTTCGAGCGGAGCCATCACGCCTGCTACGTGCTGCTGCGGGGCCCCCAGCCTGGCAAGGGGCCAGGCCTCGTGTCCCTGATGAAGAGGAAGCTGAAGGAGGATGTCTTGGTGAGCAAGGTGATCTGGCTGCGCCACATGGACGGGGACAATGAGCAGCACATCCGGGACCGCCTCTACAGGATGCGATTCCAGAGCCGAGATTGAACTTGCCGAGGAGTGGGAAGAGGCTGTCTCTGCTCTGCAGCCGTGCTCTCAACAAGCCCAGAGCCTGGATTCCGATGGGAAGCTGCTTTTCTTGATCCACAGAACCAAAGTGTGGTTGGCAGGGAAGCACCCCCAGTGTCTAGGGACCTGCAGGCTGTGGGGGCAGCTGCCAGAGCATCCGTCCTCAGAGCTGCTGGGACTTCAGTGCTTGGCCACCACTGAAGTGTCATCAGCTCAGGGAGGAGGGCTTTCTCCTCCCTCCCTCTGTGCCCACAGAACTGTGCTGACTCAGGAGTGTGTCTGGAGGAAAACATGTACTTGCTGAGATGCTGGAGTTGATGATTTCTGGGATGTCTGAGAAGTGGAGTTGGATGTCTGAGAAATGGAGTTCGCTGTGTGGTGTTAGATTTCCCTTGTGAGTCAGCTCTCCTGGCTGGGGAGAGGTGCTTGGCTGCAGGTTGATATGCAATTACCCTCTCCTGCATTTGGGCCCTGCTTCAGTAGTGGTGGGAGGTGTGTGGTGACCCCAGCCATGGCTGTGGTGTGTCTGGTGTCACTTGGGCCAGCAAAGCACAGGTTAAAGTGTCATTCTACCTAGCAAATGGCTTTTTCTCCCAGGAACAGCTCCATGTGTCCCACTTCACAGTCACCAGATTACCTGTGTCCTCTGCTGCTTCCTTCCCAGCCAGGCTGTGCAGTGTTGGTGGGAGCTCATCCTCTCACCTCATCCATCAGTGTTCCTTCCTCCCCTCAGTCTGCTTACAGGTGGTGAGAGATCCCCCCTGAGCTCAGGCTGGCTGCTCTCTGGAGGTACCACCACCACCTCTCCAGATTTAAGGAACCAGAGGATCTGGCTTGAGTAGAATTGCACTTTAACCTTTCCTGGAAGCTGGGATTGCTGCTCTGGGAAGCCCTGTACCCAAGTGACAGTGCCAGCACCCTGCTCATTCAGCCTTGCAGCTGCTGAGGAGCCTTCTCCAAGCACTGTCCCTGCTGCCAGGAGAAGGGCAGGAGCTCTGTGCTGCCTCCCTGCCCTTGGAATTGAGGAGGTGCTGGGTGAGGATCCTCGAGCACTGTTCTCTCTGCCCAGCCTGGTATCCCAAGGGGATGGCACAGGCTGCTGTGTGGGTATGACATGTTTCTCCTGGAGATCCGTGTAGCACTGTGAGGTGTTTGCTCTGCCCTGTCCTGATGGGTGCCAATGCAGGCTGTAGAAACAAGGTGCAGAGCCTTGAAAACAGATTTTCAAACCTGAAAAGAGGTTTGAAAAAGACAGGTGTCTGCTAAGGCAGAAACCTCCCATGAAATAAATAAAAATACAAACCTCCCCCCCCCTCCGAATTATTATAATCTTGAAATCAAGATGCTTTCAGGCAAAGATAAAGGAATGGGAATAACAGTTCTTTATGAAGGAAATTAAAATAAAAATGCAGTAGTACAAGAAAAGAAAACCAAGAAAAAACAACCCACAGACAGAGTCAGAATACAGCCTGACACCCTGTTGGTCAGGGTGTTGGTAGCAATCCAGTTAAATGGTGGCTGCAGTCCTCCTGGAGTGACAGATGTGGTTCTGTTGAAGCAATGATCCTGTAGAATGGCATAGTTTTCCTCTGAAGGTCTGGAGGTGTAGATGGGTCTGCTCTTTTCTCTGGGAATCCAGTGGGGAAAGGCTGCTGTGGTGTTAAAAGGCTCCAATTATATCCAGGTAGGAATGCTTGGCTCCTCCCCTGTGTGGAGCATCTCACGATGGGATGGTGGAATTTTATCAGTCCTGCAGTGAGAATGAATGGCTCATGAACAGAAGATATCCCCCTGGAGGGAGGATGGGTTGTAGAAAAGATAAAGAACACTGCCCCACCTGGTTTTAACAGGTGGGAATAGAATACACACTTCTGGTTACATCTTGCATTGCAACCCAAGACAAACAGTTTGTCCTGAAAATAAAAATAGGCCTAAAAATAACCTCGAGTGCTGGAGGGGGTTTGGCCAGTGCCTCCCTCCCTTGCTGAGTCTGAATTTGGGGGATGTGCAGAAACACTGTAGGATGGGAATGTGCATCAGGCATCAGCTCTTCCCTTCAGCCACTGCTGAGCCCGAATGTGCCACTGGGCAGCTGCTGTCAGGAGCTCATTCCACAGCCCCAGCCCTCCCAGGCTGACAGCACAGGGAGCTGGGCTGCCTGGACACCTGCTTCCAGCTGGCCAGTGGCTACTTGAGGGTGCCCTATCTCCCTCTGCCCCATGGCCATATCCCAGGCAGCCAGTCCTGGGGTGTCCCGGCTGTGCAGGGAGCCAGGGATGCTCTCTGCAGAGTGCTCCACACCCTTCAAAGCACCCTGGGATCAAAGTGGTGGGGCTGCCCCTCTGCCTCTCTTCCCAGCTGTTTTCTGAGAGAGTTCAGCAGTGCAGGGAGGCTCCCCAGCCATGTCCCCCAGCTTGGGTTTCCTCTTTGCTCAGCACCTGAGGCCCGACAGCCCCCCGGGTCTCTGTGCCAGTGTTGCAGCCATAAGAGGGCTGGATTGAGGCTGCCCTCAGCCAGCTGGGGCAGGGCACAGGGCAGGGGACCCCCAGGCTTGCACTGCAGTCCAGCTTGAGTGCTGGATGTGGATTGTTTCCTGCTGAGATTCCCCTGGCTGGGAGCAAGGTGCCTGAGCTGTATTCTCACCGCACTCTTCCCTCCTCAGATCCCTACCCAGACTTGACCTTCCCATAGGCAAACTGAATGTTCCTTGAGGAGAGCTGGATTTTCAGCTTTGGGAAGCTTTTCTGGCTTTAAGTTGTCCAGTAATGTTTCTGGACAGTTTGGAAATGCAGATTTCACCGTGGCAGCTCAATTAAATGCATCAGTGCCAAACCAGCACCTTCTTAACAAAACCAGTCTGTTTTCCAGCTTATTTCCTGTGTAATTGTTTTTTTGCAGTATTTAATGAATGACTTTGTGCCTTGATTCAATAACTCAGCTGGGTGGCAATGGCTATATCACTGTGTTCTGTGTTAGTGTGGTTTTTAACACTGAGACTGTTTGGTTTGGTTCTTTAACTTATTGCAAATTGTGCCGTGCTGGACTTGCTCTAACCGGAATGGTTTCAATAAACCCTCTTTTGCATTGTTTGTAAATGGTGCCCTGCTTTGATACTGGATGTAGCACAAGACTTTGGGATTTTTTGAGTGACCTCCTCAAGGCAGAAGGTGCCCCTTCTTGGGAGGGATCCAGGAATCCTGGTGGTGCTTTGATGGCTGAGGTGCCCTGTCCTGCTGTGGGCAGGTGATGGGCCAGGAAAAAGGAGAAGGGAGTGTATGGAGAGAGGCTGGAGTTAGATAACCAAGCTGGGCCACCCCGTCCCTGCCCCCCACCTGGGGCTCTGTGACCTGGTTTTACACCCCAGATACCCACTGCAGTCCATCAGCACGAAAATCTCATGCCGGGGTTTGGATTTGGATCAAGCCGGAGGGAGACGCGTGGCAGGCGCTGTCTCCTGGAGCGCGGGACCATCTGTCACTGCCCGCTGGCTGCCAGCACCGAGGGCCCGAGCTCCATCCTGTGACCGAGGCTCCAGCAGCTTCCCCTGCCCCAGGGCCCTCTGTCTGCCCCAGCACGGAGCTGAGAACGCCCCTTGCTCCGTGCCAGGCTCTGTGGCAGGGAAGGATGCCATCCTCAGCATCCCAACGGTGTTTGTTAGCCAGGATACGGGATGGCGCCTCTTGGTCCGTTTGGGGCTGGAGCTGTCCCCAGCTCTGCTGTGTGGGTACGTGTGGAGCAGGCTGGGCTCCAGGGCTGAGCACTGCTGGGCATCAGCCCCCCTCTCCTTTATGTAACCACCAGCGATAATCCTCTGCAGCAGGGGAATAATCCTGCCGTGCGATCCCCAGCCTCTGCTCAGATTAACAATCCATGGGCAGGGAGAGTGGCTCAGCTGCCAGCCCTGCTCCTCCAGTGGTGCCCCTGCCAGCCCACAGGGCTGCGTCACTCCAGCCCCATCCAGGGGCCTTTCTGTCCCCCTGGGGTGTCAGTGGCACACGGGTAATGCCTGCTGTGCCAGCTCAGGCTGGTGCTGCCCCTGGGAGCAAGCACATCTGTGGGTGATGGCTGTGCCATGGGCACACGTTTGGGGGGGCTGGTCCCCTCCCGGGCTCTGCACCCTTGCTGGCTGCTGCAGGCGTGGGAGGACATCGCTTCCAGCCCAGAGTTCAGGTCACGATCCAGCCTGGAGAAGTGGGCAGCGTTTTGTGCACCTCCCACCCTGCCAGTGCCGCCCCGGCCCCGCTCCCCAAAAACCACGGGAGCCTCAATGTTTCCCCACGGGGGTTTTACTGTGTCGTGCCCGGGGTGGGAGGAGGGGGTGACCCCGCACCAGGCCGGCTGGGTGCGGCTTCCCCGAGGGGCGGGAGGGTGTGGGGATGTGAGCGGGGGCTGCGGCGGGGTCAGCCCCGGGGGGAATATGGCTTCTGTCCTCCAGTGCTACTGCCGGCAGGGTCCTGCGGCGGGGCTGGGTGTGCTGGGTCAGGGGCTCCCGGGGGGCTGCGGCTCTCAGCTCTCCTCCTCGGGGACGGCGGCAGTGGAAGGGCTCCTGCTCCTCTCCTCGGCATCGCCCGCGGGCAGCAGCAGCGCCGGGCTGGGGCTGGAGTGCCGCTGTTTGCGCATGAAGGGGAACACCCTGCGGGCAGAACGGGGTCAGAAGCGGCGGGGACCACCCCAGGTGGGCCCCAGGGGACGGCCCCTGCCCTCACCGCTTCTTGGTCTCCGGGGGAATGATGGCCTCGGCCAGGAGGTTCTTGTAGAGGTCCGACTTGAGGAACCGTGGGTAGGAGTCCTGGGCGAGCAGAGACGTCAGGATCCTGCCCAGCCCGGCACTGCCCAGCCCCGCCCTCACCCACCTTCTTCATCAGCATGTAGATGTGCATCTGGGCATCGTCCATCACGTAGCGATGGGGCGTCTTGATGCCCTCCAGTGTTCGCTCCATCGTTTTGCTGTCGATGTTCACCCAGCGCGTGGCCCCGGGAGCCAGGAACTGCCTGGGGAGTCACAGACGGCGGTGAGCCCGGCCCCGCCCCGGGACAGGGCACCGTGATGGCCTGAGCACCCCCAAAACCTCCATCCTGGTCCTCCCGACACTCACTGGTAGATGGAGTCCACGATCTCGGCGATGCGGGACTGCTCCCCGTAGCGCAGCTCCTCACACGCCTCCCAGAAGCTCAGGTTCTCAGCTGGGGAGGGGGACATGGTGCTGGCAATGGGGACATGGCACTGGGCACCCCTTGTGGGCAACTCCCTCATGGGCACAGAGCCAGCTGGGACAGTGGAACCAGGGAAACTGGGGCAGATTAGCTGGGAGGTACTGGGATGTGCTGGAGGGCTGAGGAGAGCCAGGACACGGTAATGGGTTGCTTTGGTTGTGTTGGGATTGGACAGTGGATTTAGGCACCCCTGGGACATGGTGGGTTTGGCAGTGCTGGGTCACAGTGGTGGGTCTGGACTGCCAAGACACAGCAGTGTTTTGGGGCTGGGGCCTCTCACCACTGAACTCCTTCTTGAGGAATTCCAGGAGCTGTGCCCGGCCCAGGGGGTCGTTGATGAGCTCACTGAAGTTGAAGCCCCAGCGCTCCACACGCAGTTTTGTGGGGGTCGTCACTCTGTGGGTGACAGCGGCACTGGGGCTGGCAGCCCATGGCAGCTTGCCTGACCCCACAGACCCCACAACCCTCTCCTGTGGGTTGGAGCTGTGGGGGGCCTGGGGCACTTACGTGGGGGCATTCATGGCCCAGTACGTGGTGTCATCTGTGATCCAGGGGTTGCTGGGCAGGCAGCCGGACATGATGGGGTCGTGGGGCACATACTGCTCGTTGAACTTGATGTACCTGCCAGGAGTGGTGGCTGGAGGACACCAGGGCCACCAACCCCCAGCCACCGTGGGGACATGATGGGGACACGGTGGGGATGTGCCCAAGCTGTGCAGAGCCTCAGCTCCACTCCCTGCTGAGGGACATGGCGCAGTGGTGCCAGCACCAGCTGCCGGGATGGGGGTGGCCCTGTCACCCCACCAGGGGCCCAGCCCGTGGCTGGGGCAGCGGCTGCCACTCACCCCTCAAGGCAGATGGAGGACTTCACCCTGGTCCTGGCCATGGCCTTTCTGCAGTACTCGATCTGGGGCCAGGCGCAGGGGAGATGTTGGGGTGCCTGGCAGCTCATGTCCCCCAGGAGCTGCCCCCACCCCTTTCCCCACTCACCTCTCGCTTGTAGTAATCCATGTTCTTGGTCTGCAAGAGACACACAGGGCTGGGTGAGGGCACAGTGGGACCAGGACATTCCCCTGCCACCAGCGCCCTGGACAATCCAGGCACCCATTCCCCCACCCTGGGACTCTGTAGCCCATCCTCATGACCCCCAGCCTCATTCCCCCTGCCCTCCTGGCTCAGCCAGCGCAGCCTGTGGAATGAACCGTGGCCTCCCCCCCTCCACACCCCGGTGTGACACCAGCCCTAGGTTAGTGACACTTACGTGGGCAGAGGACACGGCACAGGGCGCAGAGAAGAGAAAGTGGGTGGTTAGTGAGGACAGCCTGGGGGTGCTGGGGCAGCATTAGTGGGGTCACAACACAAGGGAGGGCTTGGTGAGTGCTGCCAGGGCTCCCTGCAGCACAGCTGCCCTGCAGGGATTAGAGGTGCTGGCACAGAGGGGTGGTGGGTGCAAGGACAGACCCACGGACTCTCCATGCATGGGGTGGGGGGACACACGGATGTTAGCAGAGCTGGGGCCCACCCCTCACCCCAAAATGTGGGCACAGGCTGGGGTGAGATGGGTGGGCACCCACCGGGGCAGCTCTACACGCCGGCGCAGGCACTGGGTGTGCCCTGTGCCCACTGGCAGCGCCAGGGCTGCCTGGACATCCCCACTCACCAGCTGGACACGGGTGGTGTGGCAGTTCCTGCGCTCGGGACCCTGCTCCAGCACATTAGGGGCTCCTGGCTACAACGAGAGCATCATGCTGGAGGCCGGGGGGACCCCCTGCGCCCCCAGCCCCGCTGTCCAGGCCGAGGCCGTGGGTGACGCCAGGGCTGCACCCTCCAGCCCTCCCCGCCAGCCCGCGCTCACCGGGGGCCGGTTGACGAGCCAGTACGCCTGTTCCTGGCAGTCGATGACGATGCGGTCGCCCTTGCGCCGCTGCTTGGCTGCCCTGGGCGTGCAGAGGCAGCGGGGAGGTGCTGGCACCCTGCCTGCCCGGCACCCGGGGCTGCTCCATCCCGGCCGCTCCCCGGGCCGCAGCGGTGCCGGCCGTGCCCGCACTCACCGGAGCTGCTCCCGTGCCTGCATCACCACGAAGTCCCAGGTGTGGTTGATCCGCTTGTGCAGGAGGTTGTAGTTATCCTGGGGAGCGACAGGTAGGCACGGACGGTGCAGCACTTTTCCCCTTGCCTGGCCCCGGGTCCTGCTGCCGCTCCAGCACAGGGAGAGCCGGTGCCCCCCGCCACGGGTGAGACCCCGCTCCTGGGTGAGCCGGGACTCCCCCAGCCCATCAAAGGGGTGAGGAGGGCACCTCTCACCTTCTCGTGCTCGATCAGATCGCCCTGCTTGCGGATGTTCTTCTTGGCCAGGTAAATGGCTGCAAGAGAAGCGGCGGCGCTCAGCGGGGCTGGGAAGGGCTCGCAGCCCGTGTTGGTGCCAGCGGCACGGCGGCACCCACCGTAGTCCAGCTCCGTGGCCGGCCACTTGGTGCTGGTCCAGAAATAGGGGGTCTGTGGGGGAGGAAGCGGCTGAGGCACCTGCCATGGGGTGCCACGGTGCCCAGCCGGGACAGCCCCGGCGTTTGGGCTGTGCCGTGCCCCGGTGCGGCTGTACCTGGAAGCGATAGGGCGACTCATCCGCCCGCAGCACCAGGCTGCGCGGGTCCTTGAGGGGGTAGATGTAGCCGTGCTTCACGATGAGGTTGCCGAGGTGCAGCGACTCTGCGGAATGGGATTGGGGGCTGCGGGGAGGCTCGGCAGCCCCACTCGCCCCCCGGTGCCAGCTGCCTCTGCCAGGGCACTCACCCTCCTCGGAGATTCCGTACTTCTGGATGAGCCACTCCACGATGTCGTTCCCTGGGGACAGAGGCTGTGTTATTGAGGCGCAATAGGGGGTTCTCGACAAGGGGGGTTCTCGGCTGGGGCACCTGGTGGCAGTGCCAGGGGTCACTCAGGGTGACCAGGGCCCTGCCAAGGACGTGCGAGCGCCCGCCCCTCGCAGCCGATGCATAATTGATCGCAGCTGCAGCTCTGAGCACCCGGGGTGCGGGGACAGGAGCTGCTGCGGGGCTGGGGACACCCGGGGGGCTCCCACACGCCTTCCCCACCCTCCTCGCGGGGGACCCCATGGCGGAGACCCACCTGTCATAGCGTGAGGGATGACAGTGATGAGCAAACGCTGGTTCCTCATCTTGATGCCCATGTCGGGGTCCTGCATGCTGACGATCATCCGCTCCATCTGCCGGGCAAGGAACCGCTGTGCTCAGCCCCGCGACGGCGGCACCGGGCCCGGACACAGCCTGGCTCCCCTCACTGTGACCCCGGGCACCCTGGGACCTGCACACAGCCTGGGTCCCCGCAACCCGACAGGGACACCCGTGCACATCCTGGGGACAGCCTGGAGCCCCGCAGTGCCCCAGGACACCTCGTGCCCAGCCCTAGGGACAGCCGGGCACACCACAGCCTGACCGAGGCACCCAGCAGCTGGACGAGCATGTGATGCTGGAGCTGCAAACACTCATCCTTCGGGCATCCCTGGCCCGGAGAACCCCGGTGTTGGGGAGTGAGCTCTGCCGAGGCTGTGGCAGCACCCCAGCCCGGCGTGGGGGAGCAGAACACGCAGCTCTGGGGCGCTGCCCGTGGATATTCCCTGGTGGGGCGATTCCCGGTGCCCCGTGGCGACTCCGGTCTACCCGCTGTCCCGCGTTCTCTGGGTGGTGCTGGTGCTGCCCCAGTCCCAGGCGATCCCTCGCCCGCGCCTCCGACGCCCGAGTAACCCAGGGCAGTGTCAGTGTCTGGTCCCCACGGTCCCAGCGCCCCGTCCCCGCTCCACACGGTGCCGCTGCCCGGTGCCCTCGGTACGCCCTCCCCACGATGCCCGTGCCAGATCCCCACAGTCCCAACACCGGTTGCCCGCTCCCCACGTTGGCGGTGCCCGGTTTCCGCCGTGCTCGGCCCCGGCGCGGTGCCCCCTCCCCGCGGAGCGGCTGCCGGTGCTGGTGTCGCTCACCTTGCGCAGACAGGGCATCTGCAGGCGGGGGTGCCGGCCGCGGGGG
>NC_031783.1:2695561-2773799 GCF_001522545.3 Parus major
GGCGGCCGGGGGGCAGCGGCCGGGGGTGGCGGGGGGCATTGCCCCTGGGAGGGAGGGCGAGCATCGCTCATCGTCACTGTTGGGCGAGCCCCCAACAGGTGAGCATCCCCCGGGCACCCGGTGCATCCGTGAGTGAGCATCACCCCGGGCCCGGGGGAACTGGAGCGTCCCACGGGGGAGACCCCCGCTGTCCCCCTGCCACCTCGCAGCCTGTGGCCCCCGGTGCATGCCACGCTGCCCTGCCGCCAGCGCGTCCCCAGGTGGGTGCATCCCCGGGCTGGGAGTGCCCGCATGCTCCGTGACCGCCGTGGGGCAGGGCCTTGGTACGGACCCCAGAGGGGCAGCAGGGCCACTGCTGTGTCCCCATCACTGCCGCTGCCCTGGGGACCCCCATCTGGGCCCTGTGGCCCCACATTTTTGGCCCTGGGGCCCCGGGGCTGAGCGGAGGCAGTGTCCTCTGTCCCATGCTGTGTTCCCAGCATGTCCCCAGCGATGGAGTTCCAGGGGCTTTGGGGAGCTCAGCGCTTACGGCCACAAGAGTGGGGGGGCGATGCAGTGGGCAGGGAGAGTCAGGGACTGTGGGGACATCAGCCACTCTAGTGCCCCCCAGCAGTCTGGCAGCACCAGAGCCACCAGAACCACCGTCCCAGTGATGCCTTTTTACCCTGCAGCTGCTGGTGGTTTGAATTTGGGGTGGCAGATGGGGCTGGAGGTTGCCCAGCGGGGTTGGAAGGGGCAGCAGGACAGTGCCAAGGACTCCTCCGGGTGACACGAAGGGGCTCTGGGGGCTGGAGGAGTCTGCAAACGCCCCCCAGACCGAGCGCACCGCCTAGGCACCGGCTCGCCTTGCTCCATGACCGTGCGGAAATGCAGCCGGCGGCAACACCTCTGGTCTCAGCTGTGCCACCAGGCCCCGGGGACACCGAGCCTGGCAGCCTTCCCACGGCTCCGAGCAGGGGAGCAGCTTGGTCTCCCCACGGGGATTTCCCATTCCACAGCCCAGCCACCCCCTGCCCACCAGCGCCTTGGTGTCGGGGGGTGTCCCCCGGGGTGTCCCCGGGGCTGCCACTGCCTGTCCCCCGCAGACATCATGGCTGACAAGGAGGGGGTGACGCTATCGCTGGAGGAGGAGGAGGAGGATGCCGACGTGGCCCTGGCGTACAAGACGCCGGAGAAGAAGAGCCTGCAGGAGATCCAGGAGCTGGACCCAGGGGATGAAAGCCTGCGGAAGTACAAGCAGGCGCTGCTGGGTGCCATCCCTGCTGCCGTGGGTAAGGCTGGGGCTGCAGTCGGGTTTGGGCTCCGCGGCACCTCGGCAGCCCGGACGGGGGATGCAGCCTCAGCAGGCACAGGGAGCTCGGGCGTCCCGTGGGGCATCCCCGGCAGGGAGGGCACATCCCGGCTGGGATCGCCCCTGGGTGTTGCCTGAGCCCCCCACCCGCGCAGAGACCCCGGCATTCCCTGCCGACAGAGTGCCGGTGCCCGGGGACCCCAGTTGCCGTGGTTACGGGATCACCGCCGCAGTTTCCATAGGAACGGCTACAGGGAACCGGGGAATTCATGGGGATGACGGAGAGGAGCGAACGGCGGGGACGGGGGGAGGGACACGGGGGTAGCACGGCTGCCGGTGACCAGACGGTGCCCCCCGCTCCCCACGGCCCCCTCAGCAGTCCCCCAGGCTGGTGCTGGTCTGCACTGAGGGTCCCTGGGGTGCTCCACGGGCCCAGCACCTCAGTGTCCACCCATGAATGCATCGGGGAGGGTGCAAACTAGGGGGGAGAGCAGTGGGGTGCCTGAGGAGTGCACCGTGGTATGGGTGAAAGCTTGGGGCGTGCAGGTTGGGCTGGTGGTGTGAAGGAGAGCAATGCCCACCTCAAGGGATGCCTTGGCTGCCCGTGCTGCATCCTCCTCCTCTGCTTCCCCTTGTTCTGCTCCTGAGGCAGGGAATGGCACACCCTGGGAAATACCCGTGTCTGGGTCCTTTAAATGTGATCTTACCCCAAAAGACACCGATTCCAGTGATGGGGTGACCTGAGATGCCCCTGCTCTCCTATGCCCTGCCTGGCTGCCTGGCATTCCCTTGCTTTAACACCCCCACCACGGGCACCGTGGCCCTTCCTGCCATTGCAGGGCCATGGGCAGCCCCTTGGCTCGCTGGGATGGAGGTGATGGTGGACTGGGCATGGTGGGTAAGGTCTGGGCCCTGCTGCTTGTCCCTAGATGCCAGCGTGCCCAACGTGCAGGTGACAAAGCTGACACTGATGTGCGAGCAGGCACCGGGGCCCATCACCATGGACCTGACAGGTGAGCCCTGGGACACCTAAGGGATGAGGAGGAGGAGGAGGAGGAGGAGGAGGAAGGGATACCGGGCTGATGGACCATCTGCCTGTGCAGGAGACCTGGAGGAGCTGAGAGGCCGGGCCTTTGTGCTGAAGGAAGGGGTGGACTACAGGGTGAAGGTGTCCTTCAAGGTGAGGGGAGTGTGTGGTGCCCTGTGCCCACTGGCTGGGCATGGCCCTCAAACCACAGGGTCCCTACCCCAAGGGGTCCTTGTTACCCTGGGACCCTGCCCCACAGGGTCCCTCTTGCCACCCATGTGTCCCTGCCTGCCCCAGGCTCCCTGCCTTGGGATATCTGCTTCCACCCTTTAGCCCTAGGGTCTGTGCCCCTCTGAGCCTCTGCCCACCCTGAGTTCCACAGCCTGTGCCACCCTGAGGGTCCTTGCTGTCCCCAGTGTGACTGCCACAGCATGGTTCCTGCCACCCCAGAGTCCTCGCTTCTCCTGGAGATCCCAGCAATGCTGGCTGTCCCAGGGTTTCCTAGAGGTCCCTGCCCCTGCTGAGGGGGATCCCTGCCGCCCTGGAGTCCCTGCCACCTTTGATGGTGCTGAATTCTGACAGGGGGTGGAAGAGGTGGACGCCAGGGGTCCCCGTGGCACGGGACACTCCCCAAGTCCCCCCTGCCTTCTCCCCGCAGGTGAACAGGGAGATCGTCTGCGGGCTGCGGTGCCTGCACCTCACCTACCGCCGGGGCCGGCCCGGTGAGTGGGGCTGGGGGCTGGGGAGGGCTGGGGGGCCCCCGGGCTCTCCTGGCCCCGCTCACCCGTCCCTCCTGTCCCCTCTTCGCCCAGTGGATCGCGATGTTTTCATGGTGGGCAGCTACGCGCCGCGGGCCGAGGAGTACGAGGTGGTGACGCCGGCGGAGGAGGCGCCGCGGGGATGGCTGGCACGGGGCTCCTACCGCGTCCGCTCCCTCGTCACCGACGATGACAAGACGGAGCACCTCTCCTGGGAGTGGGGCCTCTGCATAAAGAAGGCTTGGGAGGACTGAGCCCGCCCCCGCACCCCGGCTCCCCCCGCCAGCTCGGGGACGCGGTGCCGCCATCCCGGGGACCCCTCGCCGGCACCGCCGCGCTTGCCCCAATCGCGTGAAGGGTTGAGGGGGGTCCCTTAGCGAGTGAGAGCCCGTGGTCGTGGTCTTCGCAACCAAAGTTATTTTTAATTGCTGTTTTTTTTTAAATATCGACGCCCGCCTGGTCCTCACGGCGTCCCCATCGCTGGGGCCGGGGCTGTGACCCTGCCGTGGTGGTGCCGTGTCCGGTACCCGCCCGGTCGCAGGCTGTGCTCTTCCATCGCCATTAAACCCTACAGACTGGTCTCTTACTGGTGTGTCTGTGCCCCCACCGCCTGTGCCTGTCCCCCCGCTCCCTGTCCCCCCCGGCCGTGTCCCCATCCCGCTGGCGGGGCCAGGTCTCCCTGCAGAGCCTGGAAAACAGGCACCTGCTCCCGCTGCCTTATCGGCGGGGCCGGGCAGCCAGTAGCGGAGGGCCACGAGCCCCAGGGCACCGGCACAACCCGCCCCCAGGTCCCTTATCTTCGTCCTCCCCCCGGACAACATCTTCAGCGCCGGCACCATGCGCGGCTGCGGGTCCCGGCTGCTTTGGCTGCTGGTGCTGTCGCTGGCCTGGCTGGGCCCGGCTTTGGGGGGCCAGGATAAGGATGAAGAGGTGATAGAAGAGGAGGAAAAGGAGAAGAAAGAGGATGAAGTGCTCTCAGATGAGATCAAGGAAGAGGACAATGTCCTGGTGCTCCATGAGCACAACTTTGCCCGTGCCCTGAGTGAGCACCAGCTGCTGCTGGTGGAGTTCTGTGAGTGCCCCCAGTGCGGGCAGGGCCGTGGGCAGGGGCAGGGTGGGGTAGGGAATATTGGCTGAATGTGGGCAGAACACACGAACATGGACACAGCACAGGAGGGAGGGTGGTGGGGTGGGCAGGGGTAAGGCTGTGGGACAGAGTGGGGAGAGCACAAGCCATGTGACAGGGCACGGGATGGGGACAGACACACGGAGCAGGTACACACGGAGCAGGGACACAGGCAGAGCATGGTGTGAGGGGTGTGTAGCATGGCAGTGGGACACAGGACAGGGACACACGGTGTGGGTGTGGGAAGGGCACAAGCTGGGGCCCAGTGGGCTCACACAGCCACCGGGCTGTCCCCACACCTGTCCCCTTTATCAGTGCTGTCCCTTACCCACAGACGCGCCGTGGTGCGGGCACTGCCAGCGGCTGGCTCCCGCCTTTGCCCAGGCAGCCACAGAGCTGAGGAACGAGTCCAGCCCAGCCCGGCTGGGCAAGGTGGATGCCATGGCACAGACAGCCCTGGCCACTGAGTTTGGCATCACCTCCTACCCCACGCTCAAGCTCTTCCGTGATGGCAACCGCACCCACCCCCTGGCATACACCGGTAGGGCTGCGGCAGTGCCCCCGGCACCAGCGAGGGGACACTGCCGTGGGGCTGGGACGGGTGGCAGGGGCTGCTGGTCGAGGCTGGCACTGTCCTTGTGGGGGTCACAGGGTCACAGGTGACGGTGAGAGGGGTGGCAACGTCCCGGTGGTGACAATGGACAGGTGACAGTGGGATGTATGAAGTGATGATGGTGGGCAGTGCTGCTGGCGGGTGGCTGAGGTTGGTGGCACAGGGAGGGGTGGCAGCCTGGAGAGGGGATGTCAGGTGACATCTGTGTGCCAGGCCGCATGGACAGCCAGGGCATCGTGCGCTGGATGCAGCGCCGAGCCGGCCCCAGTGCCACGCTGCTGCAGGACACCGACACCACCGCAGCCTTCATCGACTCCCAGGACTTGGTGGTCATTGGCTTCTTCAAGGTGGGCTGGGATGGGTCGGGGCTGGACCACGGCCGTGGCTGTGGCTGTGGTGCTGACGGGTGGCTGTGCAGGACCTGAAGGGTGAGGCAGCCCAGGTGTTCCTCGAGGTGGCTGCTGACATGGTGGACATGACATTCGGCGTGGCAGAGGCAGCTGAGCTCTTCCAGGCGTACGGGCTGTCAGCTGACACCGTCTGCCTGTTTAAGAAGGTGAGGGGGTGGCAGGGGAGTGGTGGGGCCATCCTGTCCTCCCCTCAGCCCTCACAGGCCCCTGCCCTGGCAGTTTGATGAGAGACAGACAAACTTCCCTGTGGACCCTGCACGGGGGCTGGACATGGCCGAGCTCACCCGGCTGCTCCGCGTCCACAGCCTGCAGCTGGTGATGGAGTTCACCAACGAGGTACAGCCCATCCCCAGCCCTGTCACTGTCTGTGAGGGCCATGGCTGACCTGCCCTCATCCTCCTCCTCCTCCTCCTCCCCAGACATCCAGCGAGATCTTTGGTGCAAAGATCCCCCATCACATGCTGCTCTTCCTCAACAAGTCCTCACCTGAGCAGCTGTCGCTGCGGGACGGCTTCAGGGCAGCTGCTGGTGGCTTCCGGGGTGAGGTGAGGTGGCCCCATGGCAGGGACATGGAGGGTGGCTGTGGGATTCCCCAGCCTCAACGTCCCCCATTCCCTGCCAGGTGCTCTTTGTGGTGGTGGATGTAACCGGGCACGGCGCCGACGTCCTGCCCTTCTTTGGCATGACCGCTGCTGATGCCCCCACCCTGCGCCTGGTGAAGATGGAGAACAATCGCAAGTACCAGATGGAGCAGGACAACTTCTCGGATTCGGCCATTCGCACCTTCATCCAGGCGGTGCTGGACGGCAAGGTGAAGGTGAGGGGTGCAGCACGGTGCCAGCCAGCACCGGTGGATTCTGCCCTGTGCTGGGGTGGGCTGTTGGCTCAGAAACCCAAGGATGACGCTTGTGTGGTGAGCACCAGGACCTGTCCACTGCTACTCCCGCTGCCAGGCTTGAGGATCTGGGGATTTGTTACAGGCAAGGGAGGCAGGAGACTGCTGGCATGGAGATACACAGAGCTGGGATGGGGGGAAGCAGCAGAGGGGAAGATGTGGTCCAAAAGGCAGCACAGGAACATATCCCCTGCCCCACGGGCCTCTGGAACTGCTCAGTCAGGCTGTGACTGTCCTGAGTGTCCCCACAGCCTCACCTGCTGAGTGCGGAGCCCCCTGAGGACTGGGACACGCGGCCCGTTAAAGTCCTGGTGGGGAAGACCTTTGAGCAGGTGGCATTTGATGAGACCAAGAACGTCTTTGTTAAGTTCTGTAAGTGCCAGGACCACCCATGGCCCTCCCTGAGCTCTGCCTTGGGGCTCAGCCCCTCCAGGACATCCCCAGCCCTGTCACAGACCCCCTGTCAATGCCCTCGCCCCACAGACGCGCCGTGGTGCCCCCACTGCCAGGCCATGGCGGCCGCCTGGGAGGAGCTGGCCGAGCGCTACAAGGACCGTGAGGACATCGTCATTGCTGAGATGGACTCCACAGCCAACGAGCTGGAGAACATCACCATCCACGGCTTCCCCACCCTGCACTACTTCCCTGCAGGGCCGGGCAGGAAGGTTGGTGTGGGCATTTGTGGGGTCACCAGCACCTGGGGGATGGTGGCACCCTCAGCACCCTCTGCTCCCATGGTTCCAGATGATTGAGTACAAGAGCACCCGAGATGTGGAGACCTTCTCCAAGTTCCTGGAAAACGGGGGGACACTGCCTGAGGAGCCTCCGGTGAGTGAGGTCAGGGGACAGCTCCCCTGCCCAGGGGTGTCCCCAGGCCCTGCTGGGTGAGGGGATCGATCCTGCAGGATGGGGACAGGGACAGGGTCAGGCAGGGAGTGCGTGTCCATCCAAGCCTCACTGCTGCCTTCTCCAGGTGACCAGGACCCCTGGAAACAGCACGGGCAAGGAGGATCCGAGTGCGCTGCGGACAGATGAATCCCGGGATGAGCTGTGAGCCCTGTCCTACTCAGGCATGTGCTATAAAACACCTGGAAACAATGTGGGCTCTGCTCTGTGTCTGTCTCCATGTGCTGGGAGCACCCACCTGTCTTGGGAACACAGCAGGGCCTCTGTCCCCCTGGGGCAGCTGTGCCATAGCACTCATCCTGGCAACCCTGCAACGGCACCAGGTGGCCAAGGAGCTCCCCATGCTGGCCCTCGTGCTGCACTGGTGGGGTTCAGCTGATGGGGGATTAGCTGGGGTCTCTCCTTCGTGCATACCAGACCCAGGGGATCCCCAGGAGCTGCTGTCCCAGCCAGCCAAAGCAGGCAACACGGGGTTCTACAGGCACAGCAGCCTGGCTTGTAGCCTCTGGCAACTCCAGCAACTATCTGGCAACTGTCCCCTTTCTGCTGAGCCATTCCTTCAGGGGCAACATGTTGGTCCCCTGTGGCCAGGACGTGCTTGGCCACCCCTCCAGGGAGCCCAGAGCAGCCCCAGCTCTGCCCTGTGCCCAGACCCTTTGCCAGACCTGCCCCATCCTCTGTCCACCCCAGGAGGCTGCTGAGGGCCTGGGTCTGCTCCACGGGGAAGGAAAAAAAGCAGCAGGCAGTGGGATGTGGGGTTTTATTTAATTTTATCCAAGTACCTTTGAAAAGATCATTGTACAAGTCAGCACATGAGAATGCAGAGGAAATGCTGGGGCTGCACGGCCGCTGTACATATTTACAGGGACCCCCCGAAAAAAAAAGGGGGAGACGGAAATCCCGGGCACGCCAACAACCTCACCAGACACGCCACCATCAGAACTTCAAAAAACAAGGAGCAAAACCCCTTGTAACACTGTTCCCGGGCTGAAAACATTTGCAGATTTTGCTGGACTTCACAAAGTGTATTGGGCAAGTCCAGAACGGTGTTTTAAAGGCACTGGGTGACATGTACAACAGGCGGAGTCGATCCCGGCGCGGTGCCGTGGGCTCCCGGCAGCTCCACCACTGCTGGGGCTGGGGATGGCTCTGAGCAGGGCCAGCACCACTGGGGATCCCCTGGGCTTTGGAGCCACCCCTGTTTCTGTGGGTGGGCAAGGGCTCTCCAAAGGAGCTGGCACAGAGCCGTGGCTGTGCTGGAGCAGCAGGGCCTGGGCTGGCTGAGAGCAGGATGGGGGGAGCACCGGCACAGCTCCAGCTTCCTTGTGGCCGAGTAAGCCCAGGAGGCTTCCCAGGGCTGCCTGCTGGCCCTGCATGAGCCACAAACTGGCATCAATGCCCCTCCTGGTGCAGCGCCCTCCTGCTGCCTCCCCTGAGACACAGAAGCTGACAAAAGATGCAGGAGTCTGGGCATGTCTGCACCAGGCACACAGGAGCCAGCCCTCTGCAGAACTGCAGCACCTTCCTGGGAGGTCCCCCTTCTCCATGGGGAACACAGGAATGTGCAGGCTGTGGGATGCCAGCACCCAACCTGCCACCCTGGCTCTGTGGGAAGCCCCCAGTCCCGACAGGTATTGACCCTTCTATCCCTCGGGGATTTACTCGGTCGCAAGGAAGCTCAGGAGGAGAAAAAACACCCATCCTACCATGTCCAGCAGCTGAGCCAGCCAAGGAGGCCACAGATGACTCCTTCCAAATGGCTCAACGATCTTCACAGCCCCTTTGGAGCGGGGTCACCCCTTCCAGGCTGGTGAGGGTGAGGGCAGCTGTACCCCCTGGCGCTCCAGAGCCATCCATGCCGGGAAAACGGGGCAGGGTGCCGGGAAAGTGCGGAGCAGCTGGAGTCTGACGGATGGCTGTACACTTTGGGTGAGTTCTGCAGTACCTGTATGTTTTACATTTACATAAGAGCACTGTGACATTGGAAATATTTTCCTTTTATTACAATATATCAAAAATATGCAGCTTTAGTAAACAAGGTCATATTACACTTTCTAATGCACTGTACAATGCTACATTACACTTATATTCGGTATGGAGAGGGAGCCCAGGCTCCCACTGGCAGGTTTGTGGGGTGAAAGGGCATCCACCAGCATCCTGGAGCTTGCCCAGATCCGTGCTGGAAAGCGGAGCTGCCGCCCTCTGCCCTGGGCTTGCCTGGTGCCCGTGGTGGCAGCATGGCCAGGGTGGGCAGCACCCAGGCCTTCTCCTCCGGTCCCAGAGTCCTTCACAGTCCTGGAGCCTAATCAATCTTCTCCACCTTCCCAATGATCTTTTCTTCGAAGATGGGCAGGATGGTGTCGTCCTCCCGCACCTCCTCGAAGACCACACCACAGTCAAACTCATCGCTCACTTTCTTGAAGTAATACCTGAAAAAAACAGAAACGTGGAGGGGGGAGATGGGAAAAAAAAGCAGGTGAATGGTCACAGGGCACCATGATCCCCAAACCTGGGTGCAGCCCTTCCATGGCTCTGAGCTCGGGGAGCACAGGAAGCTGCTCCCCCAGACACGGAGGGAACTGAGGCCACACTCCCCACAGCATCACTGAGCACTGACTGTGCCTGCCCAGGAACCTGCAGGGCAGCTCAGCAGCTCCTGTTGGGACTGCAAACCATGATGCAGGACATTCCTGCTACAAAACCCCATCTTCCTCACCCCTGCTAACCTGCCTCTTCACCAGCCAAGGCACCCTGGCCGTGCTGCCACACCCCCACCACAGCACGCCCTGAGGAAGCCCTCCTGACCCACCTCCACCAACCCTCCCCTGCGTGGAGGCAACGCCGCTGTGTCCTGGCAGTGGCATCTTCCAGGGCTCACCAACAGCTGCTGGCAGCTCCCTACAGGGGGGAGCAGCCCTTACCTGTAGTTCCCTTTCTTGGTCAGCAGCTCCTTGAACTGTCCCAGCGTCACCACGCGCCCCTTGACCAGGGTGCGGTAGGGGATGGGCTCCCCGCAGAAGTAATACGCGACCACGATGTTCTCGCAGGGCTGCGACGCGCCGCTGCCCGGCCTCTTCTGGGGCTTCAACCTGCTGTGCAGAGACACGAGGGACCTGCTCAGTGCCAGCCCAGGGGCTCAGAACCACCCAGCTGGCTACCTGGCAGGGCTTGGGGCTGGTCAGGGCTCCCCAGGTGGGCTGGTGGAAACGCGGCGTGGGCCCTGAGCATCGCCTGCTCCCACCAGCAGCTCTCCCCGCATGCAGACACACACCCAGATTGGTCAAGGGGCATTTGGAAAGGCTGAATGAGGCCAGGACACAGCTACAAGGAGGGTGCAGGCTCTAACTCAGCCTCTTTGTGCTGCCTCCAGGCCTTGAGAGGGCACAGCCTTCCTCACAGCCTGGTTTGAGGAGTTACTGGCAGAGCACCCCAGGCCAAGGCAGCAGAACCAGGTCACCATCATCACCATCTCCCCATGCTCCTGGTGCACACCAGCACACAGGGCTGGAGCACCATCCCACAGGGCATGATCATGCAGGCACTGCCCAGACTGCTTGGGATTATTGCCACCGTGGCCAGAAGAGCCCAGCAAGACATTCCAGTGGCCCACATCTGCAGGCAGGATGTTCCTGCACCCCACAGCTCCCCTGGGCACCTCTCCCAGAGTACGTGGAGGTCTGAGGGGATGGAGCTCCCAGCACAGCATGTCCTGGAGCCTCTGCTGCCTGTCCTGTCCATGCAGGGCACCAAGGCAGCTGCCGTCCCCAAAACCTCAGTGACTTTTACACCTCCTGTGTTTTCCCAAATCTCAGAATATTGGTCTGATCTCTGCTTCCAGCCCACACACCAGGTTCAGCTATGTGGTGCCATCACCAGACTGAAACTGTCAGCCCAGCCCTCACCCCATTTTCAGAGATAGACAAAAGCAACAATAATTCAGCTCAGGGTACTTTGCCCTTCTGCAGAGCCTTTCATCTGGGGTGCCGAAAACGCTGCACAAACATTGGAGCAGCCTACACAAATTGGTACCTTGGCATGCGTGGTCTGAGCCAGAGGCAGCCTTCCCTTTCAAAGTCACATAAAACACATTTGGCAGCTTTAAAAAAAATTATTTTAAAAGCACACTGGATAAAGAAAAGATGATTTTGTATTTACATGACTGGAAAGTTGCTGTAAAAACCTTAGAATCTGCCAAGCACATGAGGTAATCGCAGTTTTGGAAATGACTCTGACCTTAACCTTTAAACAGTGGCTGGCGGGCAGAGCACCTTTTCATGGTGTGCCCACATAAACACTGGCACTGCAAACCAACACCAGACACAGCCTTTGCACCTCTTCCTACAGGCAGGAGAGGTCTAAAGTTCAGCTGAACAATCCTCCGGGTGCCTGCTCTGCCTGGGAGAGCTCTGGAGAAGATGCAGCATTCTGAGAGGCAAGGGTCTGCTCCTGGTGCCAGCAGAGCTCTCAGAGCCTCTCCCATCCCTGTATCAAAATACAGGATGCCCTTTAGCTAGAAAAACATTAAGGAATTGAGTCATCCTTGGGAAAAAAAATATGAGGCATTTAAAGGAAAAATGGGTCATAAATTCAGGCAAATTCTGTGAATCTTGTGGGCCAGAAGTTAATTGAAGGGGTTTGGAAAACCTCAAAATCCCTAAGCTTCTCTTAATCCTGCTAGAGACAAGTCACGACTAAGAGAGGGCTGCTGTGTGTCTGGGGACCTGGGGACACGGTGACGAGCCTGGAGCAGGAGCAGAGCTGCTTCCTCAGGGCTGCTGCTCTCCTTTGCCTGGGGAGATGGAGAGGACAGGACATCCCTGAGCTCTGCTGTGGCAGAAGCAAGAGGGGCACCGTGCCAGTGGCTGGGAGTGTCCTTCCTCCTGCCATGCACTTCACACCTGAAAGGCCATCCCTGAAGGTACTCAGCCTGGCTCCAGTGAGATGTGCCCTGAAAATGAGGCCTGAAGTGATGCCCAAAAATGATCTTGACAGGCAAAGAGGGGAGAGTAACTGGCCTTTAGTTCCCTAAACCTCCCTTTTTTCCCTTTTTGAAAATGGGGGGTATGCTTTCCCTTTTCCACACAGTGGGAACTTGTCCAGATGGCCATGACTTCTCAAATATGATAGATAGTGGCTGAGACATTTCATCCACCAGTGCCCTCAGGCTCTGTGGGATGGATTTCATCAGGTCCCATGGACCTGTGCACCTTCAGGTCCCAAACCTCATCTTCTCCTACTGTGGGTGGTTCTTTTTTGTCCCAGTCCCTGCCTTTGTCTGTGACTCAAGTGCTGTGGTTGGAGCACTCACTGGTGAAGACCAAAGCAAAAAAGCCATTGAGTACCTCAGCCTCCTGCATGCCCCAGGTACCCAGCTCTCCCATTTCCTCCCATACAGGGCCCACATTTTCCCCAGTCCTCCTTTTATCAGCAGTGTACCACGAGAACATCTTCCTGTTGCTTTAATTCTGTCAGCAGAACTCACACCCCCCACAAACCGCAGCCACAGACCTCCAGCAGGCTGAAGCAGAGCTGATGAATATGGAATCACTGAAAATGTAATTTTCCAAGAACTCCTCTCTGGAGAATGAAACAACTCAACTGTCTCCACTTTCGTCACTGCCAAGAGATCTCCTGAGACCTTGGCTTGCACATAAAGGCCCTCAGACCGACTCTGAGCCCTGCCTCATTAAATCTGCCACCTGCACCCATCTCCTGGGTGTCAGTGTGACCCAGAAATACTGCCAGGTGCCACGCCCTGCCCCTCCTGAGAGCACCTCCCATTGCTGTGTTTGTCACAAGCACAAAACACCATCCAGCAGGGAAACAGCAGCACTCATCCCCCTCACTGCATCTGCAGCCCAGTCCTGACCTGCAGCTGGGCATCCCACCCGTGCTGGGACAGGGAAGCCAAGGCTGGCTTGCAGCACCAATCCAACCTTGCTGTGATGCAGAGGTGTCCAGCTTGCTCCAGCTCAGCCCTGGGGCTGGAGAGCTTTGGAAAGCCCAAAATGCACCCAGCAGATGTTGCCTCAGCGGGTGTCCCAGCTACCAGCTCTGCTCCTCTGCCAGTCTTGGGCCAACACAATTAATTCCAAAGTGATCTCATGCTAAATGTTCTCCCTGCTTGCAAAAAATCATTTCTCTGAGGAGCTGGTATTAATTACTTCAATCTGGCTGTGAAATGTGAGACTGAGCTACAGGAAACAGCTCCATGGAAAAACCTGACAGTCACTGGGACACCAATGCTGGGCTCAGGTGTGCTGCTGGATCTGCAGGTCATTAGTACTGGATGGTCAATCCTGAATTGCTTGCCAGCAGCAGCCAGGTTGCTATCTCAGAGATCAGGGTCATTCCAAATGCTGTGAAATAGGGAGAGAAATGCTTTTCCTGGAAGAATATTTACAATTCCCAGCACACTGACTGCAGGTGCCTCATTGATTTACAGTGGGGCAGTGCTGGGGTGGGAGCAGGGCTCTTGGCAGTGGGCAGTTTGGTGGGGAAGGCCACTGCTGGGAGGGCTGTGCCAGAGGGGAGTGGCTGGAGAGCTGGATAACCATGCTGGCAAGGCCAGTCTGGCTGTAGAAAGCTGGCACAGTATGCTCTACACCCACAGCCAGCTCAACTGGGGCCTCAAGGACACCTCCAGGCTCACCTCCACCTCTCTGAGCTTCCCCAAGGCTATTGACAAACCTGGGACACTGGCTCAAATTTCCCAGAGCTCTTCAAAGCTCCTGACTGAAATAAATGGTATTTTCATGGGAGCTCCTCTCTCACTTTCACCCTTGTTCTCATTGAGCTGTGGGATCTATTTCCAGGCAGGCTCCTGGGCTAACCAGAGCAGGAGATTTCTAAAAAGCTAGCTCAGGTGTGCTTCACCTGTAGCACCCAATCCTACCAAAATCCAGCAGAGACATTTCAACATCCAGAAATCTTTGGTTCCCTGGGGACCACTGCATCCATTTTTGCCTGCTACTGGACACAGACACATCTACTTTTCATAAGCAGCTCCCCACTGGTGAATTTCTCTCTGGTTTTCCAGGCATGAGGGCTGGGGGATCCCTGTATCACTGGGAGAAGAGCCAGACCTCATGGAGAGGCAGTGGAAGCAGAAGAGCCCAGAACTGGGACTGCCCAGCCCATCCTGCTGCTGGCATGCCTGGCATTTACCACACACCATGGGCTTCCTCTGTAAGCCACTCTTAAAAGACAGGCCAAATTATTGTCAGAATATTAATTGCACAGCCCAGGCTGCTATTTTCAAAGTGTGTACCGACATTTCTGAGGAAGCTGCATGAATTTAATACAGCTATAAATGACTCTACTAATAAACCCTATCCAATTACACACGCTGAAAGGTACATCACATAAACTTGGCTTAACCTGGCTTGGGAAAGCCCTCTAATTACCTGGCTTTCAATCAATGCTCTGACATGAATACACAGAAATCAGCTACGTGGTCATTGCAAGTGAAAATAACTGGAGCCTGTCAATTAAGAGCTTCTTTTTTAAATTACATTTGTGTTTCTACAAGTCAGACCTCAAAGTGTCAAGTTTTCAGAGGGAGGCTGGAGAGCTGTGAAAGGTTTTTAATGGACAAAGTGCTTTTAGCTGTTAACAGTAATTATCCAGCACTCCCAAAACAATTTTCACCAGAGAGCTCCATGTGCCTTGCAAATGATGTCCCCTGAAAGATAAGACAGAGCAGGAAAATGAGCTCTGCAACAGCCATTAAGCTGAGTCACAGAAGGATGCAGTGACTTGGATATGGCCACGAAGAGTCAGCGCTGCTGCAGGAGGGCTCCAGCACACAGCGGCCTTTGCTGGAAGCTTGTGCGAGATGGAGATAAAGAGCAAAGACAGATTTGTCTTCTGCACTTAATTCTGCTGCATCCTGATGAATTCTGCTCCTGCACCAAGCTCTGAAGTCACTGTGTGACTGTGAATGAGTGGAGAGCCAGAGAGCACCAGGGGAGAGAGCTCTCCCAGCCATGCCCCTTCTAGACGTGCTCCCCTCTGCCCAGCCCCTTCCCGCCCTGCCAGGAGCATCTCCAGCCTCTCCATCCACAGATCACAAGCCCAAGGCCTCAGGGTGGGTTTTGGCATTTGCAGCACCATATCAGAGGAACTGAGGCAGATTTCTCTGACCTCTCTGCATGCTGGAGACCAAAGCAGAGGACATGGACATCCCTCAGAGCAGTCTCTCTGAGCCCTCCCATACACAGACATTATCATCATACCTTTGCTTAAGGGGGAGTTTTCCAGCCCTTTTTTCTTCCTCTTCCAACCTCCTGCGAGCTTCTTCCAGCTGGGTGAGAGGGTTGGGGGCTGGGTTGGGGGGCATGGTAGGATCTTGAATGAAGGGGTGAGAAGGCTGGACGACGTTTCGGAGCTGGGCGCTGACCCACGGGTGCACAGTCACAGGTCGCTCGATGGAGAGGGGCCGGACCATGTCGTGGGACAGCTGCTTCTTAGCACCTGAAGAGCTACACACAAACACAAAGGTTTGACACAGACCACTGAGATGCTCACAGTCATTCCCAGATGGACCTGCTGCTGGACACAGGGAAGCTCCTCACAGCATGGCTTTCAAGGGAGAAGGGTGCAACATCAAAATCTAAAGATTTTGAGCAAGTCCTGAGACATCAGGGTGAGCAGCCCAACCCTGAAACAAACCTCACAGGTAAGTGTGAGGGCTCCAAACAATCCCATACATAAAAATAAACTCAGGAAAAGGGCAGCTCAATCTTTTGTGGCATTCTCCCACAGGATGCCCTCCCCTGGAGGTGATATCCTCACCTTGGAACCACGGCAGCAATTTCTGAGCTTCCTCTGGGGCTGCAACCTCCTACCATGGCCATGAGTTATCCTTCAGAAACAACAGACCTCATAGCCCCCGTGTAATCCTCAGTCTCCTAAGGGTCTAGACCTTTGTGTGGTGCATTCTTGCATTCCCAAGATGTCTGGGAGGAAGGCAGCCTGCTGACACATCTCCCTTCTGCAGGGGATGCAATACAAGAGTGTGGTTACCCCTCCCTCTGCCAGCCCTTACCCATGGTTTGTTTTCTTATGCCTGCTGATCTCCTTCTCTCCTTCTATGATCCACTGAAGGATCTTCTGGTTTTTCTCCACATCTTCAGGAGATCCTGGCATTTCATAGTTGGCACCATCACTTTTCCCTGAATCAGTCTTCTTCACATTCCTTTTTGAGAGCAGACTTGCTTTCCCACTGCAAGAACAAAGCTTGGGACATTAGTGCTGCCAACCACCAGAGGGGCAGAGGATGGACACATTTATCTCCAGACATGGACACATCTATCTCCAGACATGGACACATCTATCTCCAGACATGGACACATCTATCTCCAGACATGGACACATCTATCTCCAGACATTTTCCACAGACCCCTGCTCTACCAAAGCTCAAAACACCTGTGCCACAGTTCAGGTTAAGAGTAGGACTACCTGGGCACAGCAGCTTCTCTGCCCAACAATGTGTGGAGAGAGGGAGGTTCTCCTCTGGCCAAATGAGCCATTGTGTTAAATCCTCAGCTCCTTGCTCAGAGCAGGAGGTTATCCACTGTCTGTCTCTCCATGCCTGACCACTGCTCAAAACCTGGGTCCTTCCTATCACCCTCAGATTCACTGATACCCCAAACTCTGACTTGCCATGCACAGAGTTTGCTTCTCACCCTCAACTGAATGAGGCTTTACCTCATGATGGAAGATCACATCCTAGCAGGGTGGGCTGCCACCTCAACCAGCACAGCCAGAGGGATGCCTGGCAGTAGCCAACACACCTGTGGCTGCAGCAAAGGCTCCTGCAGGAACACCATGGCACACATGGCCACGTGCCCAGCCAAGCAGCCCCATGCTCAGGAAGCCATGCAGAATTCCCCCATGCTGGCCTGTCCTTCCATGAGACTCCCACTGCCCTTCCTAATCATCCACCTGCTTTACTGCAACAGGATAACTTTGTTGACTATTTTTTTTTTTTTTTTTTTTTTTTTTGGAAAAAGCCTGGAGAGAAATTGCTGCATATCTACAAAGATAGGGCAAGTTGACAACTTCTCTGCTTCTCCCAATATGAGGACTACTGGGTATCAAATACAATTCTGGAGCATTGAGTTCAGTGCAAACAAAACAATGCTGTTTTCTGCAGGTTGTCATTGACCCACAGACACAGTCATGGGGGGCTGGGGGAACAGCACACCAGCTGGGTTCAACAAAAAGTCACAGAAGCCACCACAAGAGACTCCTGGCTGCCAAACAAGACCATTTGGATGCAAATCCTTGTCTTGTGAAGCTTCTAATTCAGGTACTGCCAGGAACTGGGAGTTTGTGCCAGAGGAAGGACAGCTCTGAGTGTGTCCTTTAAAAATTTCATTAAATACACGCTGTAGCTGCTGCTGGAAGGAAGTCTTGTGTCTAGAGAGGGCTTTGGGTTGGCCCAGCATAACCATGCTCATCTCTGTTGAAGCAACAACCCTTTCCCCATACAAACATGGTAGATTTAAGTGCCTCTCCCTCCTGAAGAGCAGTTTGCTTCGGCTGCCTCTGCACTCTGCCTCCTTCCTGCCACCCCAGAAAGCTGATCCTGACAGACCCAGCCAGCCTGCCTTCACTAACTGTTCCATCCCTGGTACACTGCAAAGAAACATCCCAAAGCCTCAGCCCTGGGGAGCCAGACACTCAGGGTGACTCAGGATGAGCACAGCTTTCTCCTGTGGCTGCTCCATCCCCATCCCTCACCGTGCTCAGCCCTGAGCTGCACTCCCACCTTTGCAGCCACCCACTAACAGGACCAGCAAAACCCACCACAGAAAAGGAGCTCCTCCTTCTCTCTGTAGCATGGAAAGGATGGAGGAAGTTAAATGGCCAAGGAAAGATGGACATCAGCCTGGTAATGTAGCCAAATGGCTTTTCTGGGCAGAGGGTGCCCTACCCTGGAGAACATCCCCTTGGGCCTGGCTGCAAGGGCAGCACTGCAGTGTCCTTTGCTTTGTTAGGAAGAGAAAGGAGCCCTTCTGGTAAATGGTTCAGCCTTGCAACAAATAAAGTGGGTTTTTTTTGCCTTCTCATAGACACCTTAAGAGACCTGTTTCTATTACCCAGACCTTAAGACACAGCCCCAACATCCAGCTCCTGCTGCATGGAGAAGTAGACCAGCACTGCAATTTCTAAGCATCTCCACTGCTTTAAAGAGCAGAAAATCTATTTCATAACCAAGACCAATAAAAATCCTGATTAGAGAGTATCTTTCTGCACCAGATCACAGAGACAAGAAGGACTCTGTAAAGGTTATCAGGGCTTATCCATTTCTGAAAGAGGAGAGCCCTCAAATGACATCCCAGCATAAGCTCTCACAAGAAAAGGTTCAACTGCTGTTTCCCTGACATGATACAGCCTGTTTATGGAAGAGCTTCCTAGAGAAGCCACAGCTTTGGGAATCCCATTGGGTGTTCCTTGACTCACCTGTAGCCTAAAGAGTCCATGGGGACAGGGGCCATGCCCAAGTTTTCACTGTAGTTTCGTGACTTTGTTGCATAGTTATGTGAATCTACATTCCAAGCAAAGCTGTTCTGCACTCGCTGCGTGGCCTCAGCCTCGATCTGCTCTTTTGGTTTCATCATGCTGTGGTGATGGATGTGGTGGTAGACATGTTTATGGTGGTATAAGTTAGCTGCATCCAGTTTCATTCCTGATTTTGTTGCGTGCTTGCCATGCCCTGGAGGAATTGTTCCTAGAGTCCCTGACAGCTTTCCTAGGTGGCCGCTTTCCGGGGACCGTGGCTTAGGAGAGTGACGGCCAGGTCCTGGAGATTGGCAGCCTGGAGTTTTCATCACACGCTGCACGTGTTCATCCAGGATGCTTTCAGGGTTTTCTTCATGGGCATCTCTCATCTGCATCCCAGCACAGCCCATCTCAGCATAACGAGGAGCAAAGTGGTGGAAGGCCTGGGCAGAAGGCATCTTGTGGCTCAGGACTGAGGGACCAGAAGAGATATCTGCATCCTCACCTTCTTCTTCCTGCAAGGAACACAGGGACAATCAGAGAATGACAGTGGAGTGGTGGAAGGGGTTCCCCCTTCTGCTTGCAGCAGGATTGCTATTCACCCTTAGGTCAGGCCTGGTTTAATCCAGTCAGATCTTGAAAACCTTTAAGATGATGGAAATCCAGCACCCCTCTGGAGACCTGTGCCAGACTGACAGGAGATTCCTAATGCTCAAGACAAGCCTGTACACTCTGGGTGTATCCACCCCAGTGGGTGCCACCAAGCAGAGCAACCCAGGTCTCTGTATGTGCTTCCTGAGCCACCGTTGGCAACATTCTCCACACAGCACCCAAGGAGCTCTGTCAGGCAGCCCACACATCACAACCAGCCTTACAAACACAGCTGACAAGCCTAACGACTCAACTGCAGCAGGCACAGCCTTACTCCAAGTCCCTTGAAGGTGGTTCTGCAACAACCAGCAGCAGAAAGGTAACTTACCACAGTGTACCTTCAGCTTCCTACGTGCCTTTGGGTAGGGCACCGCTTCAAAGCTCATCAGATAAAGCCCAGAGCTACAGGATATGCAGCAAATCAGTTCTGAGTCAGGTGAGACCAGGGGGTTTTTCTCACCCAAATGACTATTTCACAAGGCAAAGCCAAGAGAAGGCTTGTAACAGGAGGGGAGCAAGTGAAGGTCGACTGCTGCATGAACGGTTTTGGAAATCAAACATTGATTTCTCCCGGGCATGCTAAGGCTGGAGTGAAACACTTCGTGCAGATAAAGAAATGGGTTGGAACTAACTGCTTGTTCTTGCAGTTCACACTGGTCTAGGACATGCTGTTAGTGACTCTAAAGTCCTTGCCAGGAAGAATTAAACTCCTCCATGCTGACAGCCACAGTTTTGATGCTGACGAACTACTTTACGCTCCAACATAAACTCAGGTATTTATGAAGTTTCTTTATTGGAAGTCAGGATTCCTATTTGTTTTAATTACATAAGCAGGATTCCAGTGAGTCCTTTAATCCTGCTCTTTTCCTCCTTTGGCACAGTAAAGAAACCAGTTGCAGCACAGGGCATCTCTGCCCTGCCAGATAAATGCACCTACTGGAAAACATGACTCCCATCAGCTTTGCCTGTCAGATGCCATCATCCATCACTTGCTAACCAGCTTCAAAGTCTCAGCTGCCAACCACACAGCAAGAAAGCAAATAACAGACATCCACCCAGTGTCACACCTGGGGGTTCAGCCCTGAAGCAGGACAATGCCAGGCTTTCAAAGAGGTGTGGGCACTGTAAGCCTGGGCATGTGACAATGCTGGTGTGAGGAGGGGACACAGCACTTTCTAACAGATCACTCTGAAAGGCTTCAGAGGCACCTTCCATCTACAGCCCTGTGCCACAGCTCGCCAGCCACCAGCCCTGGGCACTGAGCTCAGGGACAAGGCACGGTGAGGGGCATGCTGACTACATCCCTGCCACTAGGGAGAGCATTTATTAGCAGTTTGTGATAACCAATGACACCCTCAGCACTTGGGAGGCTTTAGGAGCTGGTACCTCCCAGGTTTAAACACCAACTGATGTGCAGGGCAGGGTCTGACCCTGGCACAGATCCCTGAGGAATGGCAGCATGTCCTTTCTGCTCAGCACAGAACTCTGGCAGTGCTGTCACACCTGAGCAGGGTGGCATGAAGGTGAGAACCCAGGCTGGTTCACCCAAATGGGTCCCTGGGATTTGGGAAATCCTCTGGCTGCCTAGAACTCTATTTTGCAAGTTATGTGGACTTTTGCTTCAAGACTGAGAGGAGGATGGGCTAAGGGGAGAAAAGGCTCTATCAGTTCATGTTGGCTCAGTTCATCTGTATCACTGAGCAGATCTGGACCCCAAGCAGGACCACAGGCAGGAGCAGTTGCTCCTGGGGTGGGTCTATGTGGACCTGCCTTACCACCCCCAGCACTGGCCTCAGCCTCACATTAAGTATGAACACCCCAGCAGTGACTGAAGGAACTGGGGTGCATATCCCAAGCTGTTGTCTTTCCTCGAGCAGGGCAAAGGTTTGAGTCAAGGCTGCAGGAACCAGTTCTGCTGAATCTTTTCACTGTGCTCTGTCTGCAGTGAAAAAAACAACATATGTGGTGTGGCTCTGGAGCTGTGTTTTGGGACCTTCTGTAGTGAGTTGGGCAAGACCTGGCAATGAGCTGGGCAAAGCCTGGTGGAGATTTGGGCAAGGCCTGGCAATGAGCCTGGTGGAGATTTGGGCATAGCTTGATCTGGGCAAGACACAGCACTGGGCAAAGCCTGGAAGTGAACTGGGCAAGGCCTGGAAAGAAGTTGGGAAGAGTTTGGCAGGGAGCTGGGCACAGCTGAGCAGTGATGTTGGCACAGCCTGGCAGTGATCCAGGCGGGCAGGTGACACTCTGGGTGTGCAGGTGACACTCTGGGAGTGCAGGTGACACTCTGGGTGTGCAGAGGACACTCTGGGCATGCAGGTGACACTCTGGACGGGCAGGTGACACTCTGGGCATGCAGGTGACACTCTGGGAGTGCAGGTGACACTCTGGGTGTGCAGAGGACACTCTGGGCAGGCAGGTGACACTCTGGGTGTGCAGAGGACACTCTGGGCAGGCAGGTGACACTCTGGGTGTGCAGGGGACACCCTGGGTGTGCAGGTGACACTCTGGGCAGGCAGGGGACACTCTGGATGGGCAGGGGACACTCTGGACGGGCAGGTGACACTCTGGGCAGGCAGGGGACACCCTGGGTGTGCAGGTGGCACTCTGGGCAGGCAGGTGACACTCTGGGTGTGCAGGGGACACTCTGGGCGTGCAGGTAACACTCTGGGTGTGCAGGTGACACTCTGGGCGTGCAGGTGACACTCTGGGTGTGCAAGTGACACTGTGGGCAGGCAGGTGACACTCTGGACGTGCAGGGGACACTCTGGGTGTGCAGGTGGCACTCTGGGCAGGCAGGTGGCACTCTGGACGTGCAGGGAGCCCCGCTGCCATCACCACTAGATGGTGCTTTGTTGACACAATATCGTCAGAAAGCATTTCCAGCAGCTCCCACTGGCAGCAGCAGGCAGAGATGCAGCTCCAACTTTGCTGACTGCAGAGCTATTTTTACTCCCCAGCAAGGCTGGGGGTGCCCTTCCCTCTGAATTAGGAGCTGAGAGCTGAGCTGATGAGGCACAGGCAGGCCATACCTTGCTGGAAATCTCCTCCTCTGCCTCCTCCCGGTCCCACCCATCAGGCTGCTGCCGGTTGGGAAGGGAGAACAGCTCTGCTAAGCACGAGAGCCTCTTCGATCATCATGCAAATGATTTCCCTCTCTAGTCAGGCAGTGTTTCATATTCAAATACTGAGAATGTCAGTGGTGGCTTCGCTTCTCCCTGGCTTATTTTCCATTTGTTCAGTTCAGAGTGATTTGTATGATTCAATACTGATCTCTGTGACAGCAGATTCTGTGCATGGACATGAGGCTGAAGTGTCTCAAAAACTAATATGGGAACATGCACATCCTCTAATCCTCTGCCACGTTTCTCAGAATAATTAATGAATTCAGCATTTGCTTTTTTGTAAAGCAGAAACCTGACAGGTCTTTTCAGTAAAAGGCATTTGCCTTCAAATCAGATGCCTCCTCTGGATGTTACTGCATGATGTGTCTTTGAAAGGGAACCTGCAGGCTTCTCATTAGGGGGGAGAAAAATTCTTTTCCCCTGGCTTTTGCAAAGTATTTCCAGCTTCTCTGTTAGGCTGGTAACTGCCCAGTGTGACTAATGCTCCTGGTTTTCCCTGTGCTGCTGTGCAGTGAGCCATGCAGACCTGGGAAGAGGTCACCCTGCAGTCCTGGCGTTCAGGTCACAGAAAAAAGCTCTGTGATCTATCAGGATTCCAGTTCTCCCTCTTGCTGATACCAGCAGCTCCTGCACCTTAAGTGCTGACCTAAAAAAGCTACAATTGCTTACTCTGAGTTTTTCCTGAATGGCTAATGCCAGATGCCAGCCAGTCAATGAAATACATTCTGGAGACAGCAAAGAGGTTTAATATATAGCATTAGTGGGAGTCCTGGGCTTAAAAATAGATTAAGTCACACAAAAATGTGTTTAAACAGACTTAAATATATTCTCTGGCACATAGGTATTTGCTGATTTTATGGTATTGCTACTGGCAGCTTCTTCAAGGAGGCAGAGGGCTGGGATAATGTAATTTAGTGCAGGTGGGGGCTGCAACAGAGCCATGGGAGGAGGAGGAGGAGGGGGAGGAAGAAAAGTGTTCTAGGATTGTGTTAGCAGAAAATGCTGCTGATTACACTGTCTTTGTCTAGAAAGCAATAGTCACCAGACAGGAGAAGAGTGCAATTCCAGAAGAACAGGAATCTAATCCCAAAATAGCAGCTGGCTTGCCTTTTCTGGCTGGATGCAGAGGTGTAGGGAATTTGCTGGAAAACACCTGGAGCTGGATGGGACCTTACAGATCCTTCTGCCTTCCTCTGTTCTCTGCATTTGAAATGCAGATGCAGTTTAAAGCCAACACTACAACCTACAGCTTTTTCCTGTTTGAAGAGCTACTACATGAGAATTTTAAAATACTCCAATGGGGCTGAAGGTTCTTTCCTGGAGCCCCAGAAGCTCAACCTCCTGAAAGCACAGAGCCAGATGAGCCAGGCACCAACACCTCTGCTTTAAGGGAGGGCTGCAGGTTACAGAGCCCAAAGCCTTTACCTCAGGGTCACAGCAGCTAGTAAGTGCAGAACCCCAAAACTCTGGCACACAGGACTGCAGCTACACTGAACCAGTGATGTTCAGTAACACCATGCTGTCCTCTGGGATCTCTCTATCCCCACCACCAGATGTGCAGGTACCCATGAGATGCAGTGTATCAGAAGAAAGCTATAGTGTGAACACTGCTGAACAGGGGTCCCACACAGGCAATACCAGATGACCAGGACCTCACTCTCCCTCTCCTGGAGCTTGCTGTGGAGCTAAAGTCCTTGCAGCACATTTCCCATGGTTTATCTAACAAACCCTCAGGCTCTGGGGCCCCAGCAGTACAAGGGCTCACAGCACTCAGTGCCACTGGTTTGGTATCCCAGGGGAGTCAGTGTGTTTATGTGCACAGGAGAGCTTTTCAATGCCACACCAAACCACTTCCAAAATTTCTAGGGCATGCTAGGCTCTGAAGGGCAGAACCCTTTTGGTTGTGCTGGAAATGGCCTGATAGCAGACACAAACACCCCCAAGCACAACATCACCTGTTATTTGGTTTGTGGGGGAAACAGGGATCACACAAAACCTCTTATGGGAAGGACCCCTCCTAGACAGGCCCCAGGGATTGCTCACTAACTCCTGAGAGCCATGGTGCCAAAAAAGTGATGCAGAGCATCCACAGCCCCTGAGTGATGGCAGAAGTGGGCACTGCTGTGCCATGGCTGGTGTTTTACACAGTGAGGGTGCATTGGAACTCACAGAGCCCTGCATGGATGGGGGAACAGCATCGTGGAAGCTGTGGGGGCTACAGGAGCCTCCAGTATCCCTGTGCCACTGATGACCACGGCAGTGGAGCAGGGAACTGACCACCCCAGCTGCTTCCACAGCAGCTGCAATCTCCCTGTGGTACAGGGTAAGCAGAGTGCCAGGCTGCCAGAGGGGATGAGAAGATCACTGACCGCTCGAACGCGTTTAAGGCGCTCCTCTAACTTCTCCTCTGCTTCACGTTCCTTCTGTACTTCCTCCAAACGGTTGATCAGCTCTGCAGCAAACTTCTCTGGTTCCACGTGGATATCCTTTGGCATTCGGTAGGTACGCTGCAGGGAGAGCACAGCATGGCTTAGCAAAGGATGAATGAAAAATCCCACGTTTCTCTGGGAGCCTTTGATAACTGGAAATGCCGGTCGCTCCGGTGGGAGCTGGGGGAGGACAGGCTGGCAGGCACTCAGGTGCAGCTCAGGACCTGGGGGCTGGAAGCTGAGCCACCACCTCCAGGAGTTCCTCAGCTGGTACCAGCTCCACACACCGCCTCATCTAAGGGAAAGGTTTTCTGGAGCTGCAGTTCAAAAAGCTCTTTTGGCACCAAATTCCACTCCCCGATGGAAGTGCTTGCTTTTTTCCCAGTGGACACATGGTCAACAGGAATATCCCAGTCTCCAAGGGTGGAAAAAGGATGTACAGACCTTTCCACCTTTCAAACCTCCTGTTTATGGCAGTTATGCTTTCAGTTTGGTAGAAGGGAGGGTTCTGGTGCACACCTACTCAGCTTATCCCAGGAGGATCAGTGTGTGTCAGTCCACCTCTGCAAATCCAGCCCCCAGCCCAAGGTCCCAATTCCCACAAAGCATCCTCTCTTGCTGGAGGATCCTATGGGATTGCATCTCAGCTTTTCAGAGCTGTGCAATGACTCCCTGCTTGCTTTATCAATACAGCACTCTTACAAGCACAGAGGTGCCATTTTTCTGCTTGCTCTGGGTGAATAAATGAATATTTATGGCAGTTCAAGGACATTCTTGATTCCTTATGCTGAGTTACTTCATCCCTAAATTCTTGGGTTCTGGGATAAGAAGTTTGTGAAGTATGAAGTTATCAGCTGCTGCATTTTCCCCCTCATTTTTATCCTTTCTATATTATTTTTTTTAAATAGTAGAAAAAGTAAAATGCCGCATCAGAGATAAAAATTTAATTTGGAGAAAAAATAGTTGGAAATTCAACAGCATAAAACTCTGCATTCAAATATTTCAATACTAACATGAGAGAAATATACACTCTATAGGACCAGAGACAAAATTAAATGTGAAGATGTGAGATAATTCACAGCAAAAGAACAAATACAGCATCAGAAGCAGACATTGAGCTTGAAAACTTTAAAGGAGGATGAGAGACCACCCGAATTTATCCCAGGCCAGCCAGAAGATCAAAGCAGAACACTAAAATGCTGCTTTGCCTCAAAACCTGACAAAAGCATGCAAATCTCATTGGCTTTTCTGTCTCTGCCAGCTGGAAGGCAGGGAAGAAAACCAGAGGCAGTAAGAACCCACTGATGGCACTGAGCAGCTGAAGACTCTTTCATGACACCCCAGTTGGGTTGCAGAGGTCCCAGTTAAAGCACTGCTTGTTTCATTTGCCAAGAGGGATGGGTCTTCCTGAGCCTGCCAGCAAATCTCAATCCCAGTGATCCATCTGAGCTGGGAACAGCCCCAACCAATGATTCCCTTCATCCTTACAGCCACTGGAGAGAGCACAACATGTGGGAGGTGATGTCACCACCCTGGGATGACATCTTCAGTGCCACCAGGACCTCCAGCCCTGCAAACCAATGGACTGTATCACAAAAAGCTAAACTGCAAAAAAAGGTTTTATCAACAAAAATGATGTTCAGTCTTGTAATACTGGCAGAGGGGCCAAAGTAGCACCTTTCACCTTTGTTTAGTCCAGAAATGGGCTCCAGATGTGCTCCAGCACAGGAGAAGATGTGGCAGAGCTGGTTCTTGCTCTGTTACTTCATGAGGAGCTTCTCAGGATGTCTCCCTGTTCCCCTGCATAGCTCTGGGAAGCACTTCTGGCTAAGGGATCCTGCTTCCCTCACACCAACCCCATGACCATCACCACCATCCTTCCTTGTGAGGCCACACAAGTGATTCCCAAGGAGGGAATTCTCTCCCTTGCCTGACAAGTCCCAACCTGCTGGGTGAGGTGTTCCCTCCCTCCTGCCACCTCAGGATGCCAACTCTCCCTGCGGTTGTTTATAGATGGTGGCACCAAGCCCTGCTCCGTTAGACACTTAATGAGCCTAATAAGAGGCAGCTTGGAGCTCAGCACTTAGTCTTGGATCTCCCTGCTGCAGCTACCACAGAAAAACACAGAAAGAATTACCCTTTGTTTTCCTAGCCTTTGATGCAGGGCAGCATCCCAAACCAAGGTCTCTCCTGAACCTGTGGTAGCAGTGGTTGAAAGGGCTGAAGTTTGCTAACCTGAGTGTCCGAGTCCTGTCACAATGAGCTGGTTCCTTGCAGACCCAGCAATGCTGAAGATATTTGGAATCACTGCTGTACCCAGGGAACTCAAAAGAAGATGATTCTGAGTCTTTTACAACTAATACCTCAGCACGTTTATCCACAGTCTCCCAAAGTCTGGAGGTGACTGAAGCTCAACTACAGAAATTACAATAACTGAAGCCAAGACTCTTTAGAATGAACTTGTTTTCTTCTCTCTTTGTGAAAGGTTTTGCACCTGCAAAACCCACTGCCCTGTCCTTGGAGCTTCAACAGCCCAACAGCTTGCCTCAGCAGCCTGCTTGAGGAGAGATGCAGCCTCCTCTGCAAGGGTCCCCCTGAGCATCCGAGACCACTGCAACTGAAACAAACCTCACTTCACCCCATGGATACCAGCTGCACATGCCCTATGCTGTCCTGGTGGGTACCTGTAAGGCTAACTCAGGAGCTGGTGAGCAGGATGATGCTCTGAACATCACAATGGGTCTGACTTTATTCCTAGCTCAAAAAGAATGAACAGTCTACACAGAATTCCCCAAAACTAATAGTATTGCAGTATAATGAATGCAAATTCCCTGTGCTGAAACAATACAGATAACTGCTGAGAGCTCTCTCTGCCTCCCTAGACAGCAAACATGGATTGCACTGACCTGGTTCAAAAGGCTTAAGACAACAAAGTGTTTGAAGCCTTTATCAAATGATGGGCCTGACTTCAGAAGGGAGACAGGGGAAATACGCTCCATCAAAGACCAGCCAGGCTGAGCCTGTACCCAAAGCAGGATCCTTCAGGGCTTCAGGATTTTGAACCTGCCCCCAGCTTCCCATGGGCATCCAGAGTCCTGCCAAGGGAGTTGTAAATAAGCTGCTTATTGTTCTGAAATCACAAGGGCTCCAAATGCTTTTGTTCCAAGTTAAGGGTGCAGCACGGTCCAAGAACTGGCTGGTTTCTGAGGATCCAGCCCTTCAGTCTGGACCACAACGGGGTCTCTGGACATTCTACATCAACAGTTCAGAAAGGAAGTGCTTAATTTTAAAGTACTGTTGAATCTAATGTTTAATTTAATTACCTATCTACTTTTATTTAATGGCACTAGTTAAATAGGTCTGTCCAGAACCAAACCATGTGGAGCTGGGGAGGCTGCAGAGGACAACAGACAGCAGGCTGAATGCCAAGTGAATTGGGAAAAATAGAAATTGCTTAAACTAGTCTAGATGGAGCAGTCTTTCCTTGTGACAGCTCTGAAGAAGGATTTCATGGGGTATCTATCACTAGAGCATTGTCCTTGACACATGAAATGTCAGGAGCTCTGGCACCTTTGTGAAGAAGCAGCCAGCTGAGAACACGTGAGACACACAAGCTCTCCAGTAGTTCCACCAGGCAGCTGCTCTCACGTTTCCCCCTTCTTTTCTTGTAGCTGATGCAGCAGGAATTCCATGGATTTTGCTCCATGAGGCAGACGCAGCTCTTGGGTTTTGACAGATTTCACCTTCCCTGAGAAACAGAGTTTTAAGAACCAAGCTGCACATCAAAACACACCGGTATCTGAAATGTGAAAAGGCTGAAAGAGAAGAATCTCACGGCAGTTTGCAGGTTCCCCTTGGGAAGCATCAGCCTCAACTGCTCTGAGATGAAACAGGAAGTTTTTAAACATTACACTGGGTAGAGGTTCCCTAAGCAGCTCCAGGGATCTGTGGTTTGGGCTGAACTGTTTCTGACAGATGTGACTGGGCCAAAGAATTCTGTGCTGGTAAATCTCCCTCTTCTACAAGAGGTTTGATGCCTCCATGATGCCTGAGGGGCTGTTGTTAGATCACAAGTCAGTCTTGGAAATGAAAGGAAGATGACAGGCTAGAGAAGCCAAGAGAAAAGAACTTCTGAACCTCCATGTTTCTTAGATTAATGCATTCCTCTGTGACATAAATTTTTAACAGATAAATGGTGTTTCCATACCAGAAACATTTGTGGCAGAGCTCACAGATAGCTGGATTTCAGCATCCAGTTTAGCAGCATTCAGGGATTAGCAGGGAGTCCTGCTGCAGCAAGGTGTTTGAGGAAAATGGTATAAAACAGGGAATTCTGGGCAGGTTCCCAACTCACAGCAGCAGAAAGCTCATTTAGCTGCAGTTATCCAGGCAGCACGAGACCAGGCTCCTCCTGTGCTCCTCACTCCTACAGCACAGCACAGTGCTCACTCACAATCTCCTGCTCCACTCTGGAACACCACAGAAGCCACCTTACAGCACCCTTGATTGTGGGGCAGGACAGGAGAGCTCCTGCCTGATGATCAAGCTCCAGCAAGAACATCAGAAAATGGCTTCTTTATGCAGTTAAACAACCAAACACCAGGTCCTAATTCTTGAGGTTGGATTTTTCTGAGTTTGCTGTGGAAAAGGAGGATCTCCCATCCTCTCCTGGGAAAGGATGAATGCCAGAGCCAGGTACAGCCCTGTGTGCTCTGGGCTTTCTCCCTTTCTTTGGCAACTTGCTTGCTCTTTCCTTCCTTGGTGCTCCAAGACTCTGCTCAAATCCAAGAGAGAGCTGGAAAACCACATGAAAGCAACACTCACTCTGTGTAATGTGTTCCTGCCAGAGGCACAAACCAGAGGTCTCCCTGCTTGCTGGAGATCCTCCCCCACTGCATTCCTGGGCAGAGCGCCACTTCACAGAACACAACTTTTCCAAACTTAGAGCACTGCTGACTGCCTAAGTGTGGAAGATGTGAGCTGCTAAGTGTGGAAGATGCAGATCAGAGCCATCCACACATGTCCTGCTGCTGAGGAGGGTGTTCCACATAGCTAGCACATGCAGTCACTACTTGGAGGCAGCAGGGCTGCTGGGACCAGCGGGCAGCCTCCTCTGAACATATAATCACTGCAGTTTATAGCTTCTGGACTTAACTACAAGTGCTGCTATTAAAAACAATATAAGTCCTTTCAGAATTTTGCATAATAGCCCCATAACTCATTTGTCAGGGAACGGGAAGGTCTGTAAAGGACTTGTGAAATGACTTTCGGAAGTAGGAGGTTCCCTATTATCAGTAGGAAAACATGCTGTGCATTCTGCAGGCACTATCAGCATGGACTCTGGCTGTGTTGGAGATAGGAGTCCATAAAGACCTTCACTCAAAGGTTGTGATTTCATCAGTGCCACACATTTGGAAGCAGCTAACCTCAGGTCCAGCCTGATTTAGCCATTGGCTGTGGGATAGCCCAACCACTGGTTTCAGAAAGCAACACTTGAAGCAACATTTACATGGCTCCTTGCTAATTTGGGCTGTTTAATTCAAAGAGTGTGCAGTTAGAGCTGAATTTTAAAGAGTAACTTTATAACATTTCACACTGGTGTTGTCAAAACACATTGTCTAATTACCTTCTCTTTTCTTGGCTGATTGATAAGCGAGGGCAGAGCAGTGCCTCTCTGAAGTCGATGCCAATTCTGTGTCAGTAATTGGTTGGCAGGAGGTGCCAGAGTGTCTGAACTAAACTTTTCTTCCCTGGAGAAAGACTAGAACTCACTCAACTTCTCAGTCCTCGGCTCCCATATAAATATGTGTCAAGATGCCTTTTACCCTAGGACTTAAAATTACAGTGCAGAACCTAATGGGAACAGCGGATGTTTCACAAAAAAAATCCTTGTGAAGCCTCTGTGTGTAGTTTAGGAGGAATATGTAATTCTAAAAGACTGTGTAGGCAAGTAGGATAATATAAAAATTTATAAGCAGCAGGTGGGCAATTTAAACCTTGTTTTTTACCCTGTTTTTAAAGCTGGTTTCCAAAAAGGTCGATAAAATTTAATGCTAAGTAAAACTAATTAGCCTGCAAGGAACTGCTGCTGGAATGACACTTATTCAGTTCAACAAAAGAAATGTTTGGCAGATGGAAGTTCGTTAAAATAGAGCTCACTATACATATTTAATGCTCCATACTCTGGGTTTATAACCTGCAGTTCATCGAGGCATTGCCAGTGCACACCATCAACAGAAAGCCACTATTATTTTTATCCAAAAGGTAAAGCCACTGACAAGCTTTGAAGTCAGAGAATATTCAGTCAGTAGTTCCCACTGTTGGGGAACAGCAACAACAATAACAACAAAAAATAAAGGCCAAGCTTTCAAACTTCAACTCTAACAAAGCCATGCTTACAGTAAAAACGGCATCAAGTGAAATAAAAAGGCACCCAGCCAGCCTTTTCAACAGCAACCACACTGTGAAAGCAACTGTGTGAAAAGAGAGGTGACTGAGCTAGGATGGCTATGAGCGTCCACAGCCAGGGCTTTTATTGTCAACCCAGTGATCAAAGCACAGGAGACCCTCTTAAATCTAAGGAAAATAATCTAATTTAAAAGGCAAAACAAAGAGTGGTGGTTTTGGTGTGGGGATTTTTTTTTTCTTTTAAATCAGATTAAAACAAGGGTGTATTTCTGCTGGTATTGTGCTGCTTTGAGCAGGCAGGATGGGAACAGCTGCGTCAAGTTTGAAGGCACTTCTGGAAAAAACAGATGGAGGTTTTTTCTCTCCCTATTTAATTTGTGCTGGAGTCCAGCTGTCCAAAGGGGAAAGAAACACCTTTATTCCCTACTAGATATTAAATGTCACCTGTAACTTCTCAGAAAAAGAAAACAATAATAAACAGAGCTGCAGATGGTGATGTGGAGCCCTAGCAGTTGTGCTCATCTTCCAAAAGCTGTTTGCTTACCTGGAGCAACCAAGGAGACAATGTCAGATAAATGAAACACTCCTGCACCTTTTTTTTCCTCCTGCCTTGTGTCCCCAGGAGAGCTTTGCTGAGTCCTTGAGAACAACTCAAGGCTACAGCTCCTCTGGCTGCTCAGTGCAGAAATACTGCTGGGGACCACTGCACTTTTCCCCAACTGACCTTGGCTGAGAGCTGCATCAGCCTCCATGTCCAACAGCCTCCTACACCTTCCACAAACACCTCCAGCTCACCTGAGGGCATGGAGCTGCTTGCAGATAAATGCCAGCCAGTGCTTCCATTCTCATCCAGGAGAAACTATCAGCTATGGACTGAACAGTTACAAAAAACTCTGTGTTTTGAATTCTGAATGGTGAGTTTGGCAGAAGGCTACAAGCCTTTTCTTAGCACAATGTATGTTGTCTTAAAGCACCCCCAAGTGAATCCAGCACTAAAGGGGATTAAACTCAAGCACAAGCAGAGTGACTGTCTGCTGGAGATCTCACATATTTTGCATATTTACCCCTGGGAAGGAGATAGTGCTACTTACAGGAATGTGAGGTAGTGGCACGCGTCCATTTGCTTTGGCACTTTCTTGCATCTCTCTGCGATGCTGCTTTCGGAGTCTGTACGGTGGGATCCCATCTCTGCCGGAATAAAACAACAACATGCCCTGCTTTAGTGTCCTTCTCTGACACACTGTGCTCATTCAAACCTGCTGACACAGAGGGGTAGGAAACCCCTTCATGTTTGCATGCCCAGAGTAAGAGGGACCCAGGCAGGAACGATGCTCATGCAGGTCCCTGAACCAAAGAAGCCCTTGCATGGGGGCCAGGAGGACTCACACAGCATCCACTGGGAACAGAGTGAGGCAGAGCTCCTGCAACTGCTGCTCAAGGCAGAGGCCAGGGAGAAGGACTTGGACTGCATCCTGGTACCTTTTATAGTTGGTTGCTTCCTATAAAGAGCCTGTAATGTACACATTAAACCACAGGGCAGGCTAAGAGAGGGGGGAGAAGGAGGAGTGGGAGCTCAGTGAGCATCCACTCCAAGGGGAACTCGGTCAGGGAATAAGATATATATTTTTAAGAGAGTGTGACAGCCATTCAAATGGCTTATCAAAGCAAGGGGAATGCTCCCAAGGCAGTCTTTGGCTAAGTTTGAAATTATGGGCTTGATACTGGAGTTGCTGGAGGGAAGAACCAGCCCCCTCTGCAGAGGAGGCTGGACAAGGCTAGGAAGGGATGCCATGGGCAGTCACATCCAAGTGAACCAGCTCCTCTTGGCTTTGTGCCTGTGCTGAAAGAGGTGGTGACAGAGGTCTCTGCAGAGGAAGGAGACACTGGTGGCCACAATCCTTGGGACACAGGGGTCAGTGCGTCAGAGGCACCAGGTTTGCTAAGCACCCCAAATGGCAAAGCATCACTGCCTTTGCATCTTCAGGCAAAGAAAGGAAATGCATTTTCATTCTTACCATTGCCACCACCCTGCTCACAGCCAGGGACAAGGAGAAGATGAGTGAGTAGAGCCCAGTTATGAAAGGACACAACCACCTGCTTTGTGTTATTTTGGGGAAATCAACTAATGCAAAAACAAATGCCAGCCTGGAGCTCAGCAATTTGTAGCTTTTTAATTTTACACATTTCCCTGATTCAGTAGAGCTAACTGCTTGGGAGGGCCATGCAATGAGTGGTGGGTGGAAATGAATGGAAGGATTTGGTTTGTCCCAGCCACCACACCATTTCCAGGCACAACCCTGCACCCCCTCTGAGCTGTGAAAACGAGCCAGCCCTGACACATCTCACAACACAAGATGTTTGCGCAGGCCAAATGCCCTTAACACCTATCCCCCATCCCAGCTGCTTCTCCAGAACATAAACCAAACAGTTTCACCCACAGATTTTTAAAATCAAGGTGCCATTTGGCAAAAGAAACACAATTTACTGTGATGTTTTGCTGGCAAACCTGAAAAAAGTACCAAAACTTTTATTTCAAAACAAGTTTCAAGCACCAGCCTGTGTGAGGAGGGCCACCATCAGCTTTCATTCCCATTCCAATCATGCTGGCTGCCCTGCTGGCACCCTGGAAATGTGGGTATGGACAGAATCGCCACCAACCTACATCAGAAGAACCTAATTTCATGCAGTAACCCAGGCATACAAAATGAAACACCATTAAAATAAAATAAAACAAACCCCATGATTAATGACAAGCGCTTTTTAGCAGGAAGACAAACGAGGGAACAGAAAATGAGCCAGGCTAATTACAGCTCTGGTGAGTGGCTGCAGGTAATGCAGGAGGAGGAAAAGTGTGTTGGGAGCATCATCTCTGCTGTGCCTGCAGTGACAAGGCTTGGGAGCAGGAAAACTTCCCCACGTTGCTGTACAGGGATCAGGACAGCGTTCATTAGGTGACTTAATTTTCTTTAATGATGAGAATCACAACGGTTAAAGAGTTCCACCACGGCCTTTTCTAGACTGGATGGTAACAAAACAACTGCACGTTTTCAGAGGGAAAAAGAAAAAAACCTGGGGGATTATTTTAGCCATTGCTGGTCGGCATCAATAGTCAACATTTCAGCTTAACCAGTGCACAAAACCCGGGTGCCAGAACACAACTCGCACACTAAAGCCACACGGCCATTCGCAGGGAACGCTGCATTATGTTAGAAAGTGCAATTTTTCTTTCTTTCTTTCTTTCTCTCTCTCTCTCTTTTTTTTTTTTAATTCTCCCCAGCAGCAGTCCCAGCGGAAAGAGCGACTTTTGTTCCCAGCACAGTAGCGAAAGGCTGATAATGGCCTCTAATCTATCCGGCTTCAAACACATGTTCAGCCCCGCTGTGCTGCCTTTGATGTCATTTTAACTAGATTCCCCAATGCCACCTCTGAACTTGGAACATTCCTTCGTTCAATGTACTGTGCCAACTCAACCAGAGGAAGCAAATTCAAAGATAAGCACTTTAATTTTATCCCAACAAAACCTTATTCAATAGATGGGGGAAAAGCAAGGAAAACCAATACCATACTTTTGTTTTCCTTTTGTCAGGTAGCTTGCTTTGAGATATTTTCAATAGATAGAGAAATAATATATATATATATATATATATATATATATATATATGAAAAAAAAAAAATTAAAGTTTTTTTACAGCACATCTACTTTTAAAATGAAACTTTCCCAAACTGTTTTTCCTTGTTTCATCATGTGATTTTCTTTAGCACCAGAAAGCTCAGCGCTGAAAAGTAACAAGGGAAGAAGAGTATTTCTATTGTTTATTTAATGATAATGCAATGAGTTTACTGTTGGGGAAACGTGGAGGCTTCCTCTCCTCCCCAAAGTGACCTGCAAGAGCCTCTGGTGAGCAGTGGTTTGGCTGTGGTTCTGCAAAAGGTGTCTTTGCCCCTCTGTAGACAGGCTTCAAACCCAAATGGGCTTTGGAAGTTTGCTTTGGAAATCATCATTGGGATCTTTTAAATTAAAAAGCTGCTAAACTTGTTTAAATATAGGAAAACTTGGGGTAATTCTGGATCACTAGCCTTGGGAAAGACAGGAAACAAATACACTGCCAAACTGGTATTTTCTACCAATTACTCTTATCAAAGCACCTCTGTCACAAGACACTTTTCTCACTAAAGAAGCATGATAGGAAAATCACCAGGCATTTTGGTTAAGGGGCAGTGATCCAAGGAATAGCATTTAATCTGCAAGACTTTTTGAAGGAATAACCACTGTCCTAAACCCCTTTGTTCAGGGGATTGGCCATCCCTACTCTGGAGCAGGTTTGACTGGAATTGGGGGAGAAGGAGCATCCCTGTGGCCAAGCCCAAGGGCACCGAGGGTTTCTTCCCAAGTGCCTGGGGGAAGGCAAAGCTGTCTCCCAACTAAGATAAGCCAGGACACCTGATAAGAGCAGAGGAAGGAGTATTGTTCAGATGGAGCACAACACTGGGCTAAAGAGGAGACGTTATCTCCTGTTTAAGATGTAAGCTCTTGAAGAAATCAAGATCGATATGGACCTAATGTGTTTTCTGCATCTGAATTGGAATATCACATGGAGATTTAATGGTTTCAGCTGCTGCCTGCTGCCTTCCTACCTCCAGTTGCCTTAACTTGCCTCAAGCATCTCTGTTGTGACAACCCCTCCCACCCACAGACTCACCTCCTCCACTTGGGAAGATGCTATCCCCAAGAATGGTTATCTTAGACAGCAAAAGCAGTTTAGGGCTGTGCTGGAAATGCTGCTGCAAGTCTGGGGCAGGCTCTGAGCAGCCCACGGGGCTCAGATCCCTGAGTGACCACTGACCCTGCACAGAACATCAGCGGTGAGCGACTCAGCCCCACCTGTGGCTGCGGCATTGCTGGGCCAGCGCTGGCTGGAGCCTCTCACTGTGTCCTCCCCAGACCTTGCCTCCACACAAACCAGCTAAAACAACACAGCTGCCCTGCTGATTATAAAAACAGCTTTCAGCAGAGAGGACCAGAGCTATTTTGCCTACAAGGGCAGAGGAATTCCTATGACACAGGAAGACTGAAAAATAATCAGCGGAGTGCAGGCATTTAAGAGCAATGTTTTTTAAGCCACTCAAAAAGCAAATTACACCAACAACAGGGACTGATAACATACTTGTTATATAAATTCAACCCATTAAAATAATATTTACCAGTGCTTGGAAAGACATCCTGTTGAAAGCTGGCCTTTTAGGTAGGTGTGCTTGTAACATCACAGTTTTACAACCTGTTTGGTGAGCTGGCTACTCCCAAAAAATCACTCCAGCTCAGGAGCTGAGACAGGCAGAGCATCACTCAGATCTTTGCTAGAGTCTTTGCATGCAGCTACTTCCAAACCCCATGTTGCTGGGATCAATCCAACATCAAAGCTTGGAAGGGAACTGATGCAGCAAATGGTCTGTGCTTGCCTTCTCCACTGGCCTGAGCTGACCAGCACTGAAGTTCATGCTTTGCTCTCTTGGTTTATTAGCATTCCTCAGTTAGCCAGTGTTTGCATCCCAATCGTCCAGACACATTTTCCTCTGATGGAGGGTCTGATGGAGGTTTGTGCCTTGAATCACACCCTGTACACCTGCTGCCTTGGAGCAGAAGCCAGGTTTCCTCATTATTGAGCGTGACTGCTGTGTGTAAACAGCACACAGAGGGAAGAACCTAGCTCATCAGCAAACGAAGCTTTTATTGCCATTTTCCTCAGAGGAGGCCTAAATTCAAAGCACTGAGACATGTAAGTCTTGTCAAGCAGCAGGAGTCCCTTCTTTAACTTCATCTGGTTGTTCTTCATTTTTGCTGCCTTGAGCAATTCTGCAAAAATTCCTTTGAAACTCGGGAGGCAGATAGGTTCAGCAGTGCCATGTAAAATCTGAGTAAAATCTGGTGCTGGAGTTTTAAAGCATGTAATGAAGAGCAAGTGCTGAAAACAGACAGAGTCTGTGTAAGCCAAAGGTCAAGGCTGTACATCCAGAATCCCAATTTTGGATTCTGCATGCATCCAGTTTGAGAGGCATAGAAAGAAAGGTTCCCCCTTATGAAGTTTAAAACTTACTAAAAATGAACCACTAGGATTGGGTTAGTTATTAGTAGAAGGCAGTGCACATATTGGTGGTAATTAAAGTCCTAGAAGGAGCCTATGGTGGGCATAGGAGGGATAAAATGCCTAAAGGAGAAAGAAGCATAGGATGGCCAGTAAGAAATTATTCTGCCTGTGAAAAAAAAACAAAACTGTGGCTAGTGAAATAAAAAATTAGGAGTGTGAAGAACTCTGGCATAAATGATCACAGCTTATCACAGGTATAACCATCAGTGCAGCCCCATGAGCCTGCTGGACTAGTGGGAGAGGAAGTGCTAAAAGCTAATTAATTTTGAAGAGTTCTTACATCTGTCTCTCCTGATAACAAGAAGTTACATGACTCCTGCTTGCTTCAGAGCACTCCTCCATATAAATTGATGAATATGAAGAATTGCAGAAGGATGTGGCAGAGCAGCTGGATTTGTATCAAATGGAGCCTTTAATTAGTGGTCATCTACAGAGTTCTGTCCTGGGGGCATCCTCCTCCTCCCAGGCCCCTTTGGCCAAGGTCTGCCTCCTCCATCTCACAACATGACGTGGATAATGCATGAGGAGCTGGTGTCAGGGTGCAGAATGAACTCACAGCTGCTTCTACATGGTCCCAAGCCTCCGTGGAGCCAGAGATGAGCAAGCTCCTGGCTCAGGCAGGGTGACCACCACAGACAGAGAAACCCCCTGGCCATGCTGGACACTCCCCTGTGTCACTGCATGAACTCTGGGCAGGTGGGGAGCTGTGGCAGCACCCGTTAACAGCACCCATGGCACAGGCTGCAAAGTTTCTCCAACAAGGTCTGACAGCTCCTGGCACTCACAGTGACACTAAACAAGCCTCTTGGAGGACTCTGTGTTTACAGCACTGCCATTAATAAAATCTCCTAATTCTGTAAACCTGTCATCACTTGCTTGAAGAATCAAAGGGTTTCCACTCTACAGAAAGACACTTTGCATTTGCACTACTAAAAACCAGACCAAACAGTGAATATTTTTCCCCAAATCCTTTTTTTTTTCTATCACAGGGATGCAGTCACAACAATATCTCATAACCCTTTTTTCTTTCTTCACAGACCATCTTTAAGGAAGGCATCTCATGGGTGAGATACAGGGTGCTGTCATCAGAGACAGAAAAGGAAAATCCATCTGGCTGGGGCTTAGCAGCACAAGTTGTGTTAAAGTGCAGTGGTCACCAAACAGACTAGAACTGGTCAGTCACCAATCCTACAGCAGAGCCATCACAGACTGAGCTGTTAGCCCATCTGCTGTGCTGTCTAAGCTCCTCAGGACAAGAGAAACAGGGCTCCTGGAGTGAGTCCAGTGAAGGACAACAAAGGGACTGGGGTATCTCTAATGAGGACAGGCTGAGGGAACTGGGCCTGTTTAGCCTCAAGAAGAGGTGGCTGAGAAGGGACCTCATCAATGGCCATCATCTGCAGGGAGGTTTCAGAGGATGGACCAGGCTGTGCTCTGTGGTGCCCAGCAACAGGACAAGAGGCAATGGGCAGAAACTGATGCCCAGGAAGTTCCACCTGAACATAAGGAAGAATTTCTTTCCTCTGCAGTGACTGAACACTGGAACAGATTGTCCAGAGAGGCTGTGGAGTCTCCATCACTGGAGATGCTTCAGAACCATCTGGACACAATTCTGTGAAATCTGCTCTAGGATGACCCTGCTTGAGAAGGGAGGTTGGACCAAATAACCCACTGTGGTCTCTTCCAACCTGATCCATTCTGTGATTCTGAGAATTTGGCAGCATAGAATCTCAAGAGAAATACCCAGGTAAGTAGAAGGCTTTGTCTAACACTCAGAAGATGATGCATCTCAAATCAATTACTACAAAGTCATCCTACATTACCAACTTTTGCACTTGGCTTAAGAAACATTGCAGAAACTCCAACTGAACACTGTTTACTTTAGATCACTTAGAAGTATTTTATGCTGCAAATGTTCACAAGACTGGCAAGGCTGAGTAGCCTGTACAGTGATGAAGTAACTGAAAGGAAAGTGAGAATGATCTTGACCACGGTCTATTCAGACATTCCACCCAAGCCCAGCTGTGCCTCTCTCCCAGAACAAGCCCAGAGCAGCACTGCTGAGGACACATGTGGCTGTCCCCCAGGCTGGGGTTACTTACACGCTGCTGTCTGTCAGTGACATGGTGTCGGCATCGCTGGACATGCTCTGCTGCTCGCTGTCGTTGGCACTGGTGGCTGGTGCCAAAGCATAGCCCGTGTTGACATAGTAGGGGTTAACAGGCTCTCTCCACGACCCATGCCTGTGAGGGAAAAATGAGAGTCAAGTTAGAAGGACACAACTTTGACCATGCTCTGCATCACCAGGCAGAAGGACTCCACCTGAAGCCCCAGCCTCAACGATGGCTACAGAATGAGCTGTGTTCACACTATGCTGCACTGATAGAATCATGAACAATTTGACTCCTAACTGGAAGAAAAAGGGAATTAATGCAGTAATGAAGATGATGCTGTTAGAGATAAGGGAGGGAATGAGACTGTATGGAAGAAGTCCTGTTTCCACCAGGGTTTATGGAGTCTGTAGGCTAGCTGCTCAGCACTGTCACTCTATGAGCATCTAAAAGCAATACCTAGACAAATACCTTTTCTTAGTCAAAATAGGCTTCTGCTCTTCCAACAGACAGGAATGTGTAGCAGAGCTCACCCATTCTATGCTTACTTTAACATCTCTCCAACACATTTGTAGAGGAAAGGAGGTGAACAAACAGCTGTTGCTCATAGCACAGTACCTAAAGCCGACCTCCACTGTTGCGCTGAGGTACATTGGACACCTGCAAATTCCACCAGGAAGGACCCCATAATCACACCAGCTTTTCCAGTGGACAGTCTGCTCAGGATCCATGAAGACTGGTTTGTACACAACCCATGCCTTGTTATTCAAGTACGCATGCAGGCCAGCCTCATTCTCCTCAGCAAAGGATCAGGATGGGAGGCTGCCTGCATGAGCTAGCCTGGGAAATGAGTTCCTTGCTCAGGCAGAGACCTGGTGGTGAAGCACCCTGTGAACCAAGCAGGCAAGAATTCCATCATGCTGACTCTGCCACCAGCATAGAAAAGCCACTGCTGCCAATGTGCCTCCAGCTCTGCCACCCTGCAGGACAGATAGGCCATGCAGGCATCTTGTTCTCCTACAAGTCATTTTGTAATGTGCCCTAAGAAGGAACAAGCTGAAATGTTCACATAAACCAAAGAGCACTTAATTCCCAGCTTTCCCTGCCTGCCCCTCTGCATGAAGAGCAGCATTTTTAAGATACCTTGATGCTGATGAAAGCTTGGGTTTTCCAGGCTCTGAAAATCACAGTCCTGTTTCAGTTCAGCTCACAAAGCTCATCAGCATCATTATTTATTTAGTAACTCAGTAACTGGCACCTGGTGGATGTGATTTGCAATGGGTCCTGTGCAAACATCTCCATGGAGGACACATCCCTGTTCTGCCAAGAAAAATGATTCTGGTTCTACTGCAGTGGTTAAAGTCCTACAGACAACAGAAAGCAGCCCCTGCCCCAATGAGTTTACATTTAGACAAGACAAGGAAAGCCATGAGAAACACACAGATGGAGGGAGCAGAGGTGAGGAAGGCACCAGCAAAGGGTAAAGCTGGCAGTTTGTGTATGTCTGTATGGATTATAAACACAGGACAGGCAATGCACAAACTGGGACTGGCAGAGAGCCCATTTAAGGCAGAGGTTTTTGGATGCTGTTATCTAAAGTATGGCACATGGTGCACCAGGATGGAAGCATTACCAAAGTATTTTAAAATCAGAACTGGACAGGGTTACAGCCTTCAGCTAATGCATTGTTCACCCAGCTCCTATTCACCTGCCTGTTGGGTGGTCAGCACACAACCTATTTTCCTTGTAATTCAAGGGGTTCTGCATATTCACTGGTCACTAGGAAAAATCATATTGTTTCAGGTCCATTATGGGGTTGGTTAAAAACAGATTACTCTCCGAAAAAGAAAACTATTCTGTGTGCCACCAACCAACCAAAACTCCGAGTTATTTCTCCTTGGATGATTAAACTTAGCACAGCTGCAGAATGGTGCAAAGGGCATTTAAAACTGAACCAGCTGAGGCTTTTCATGGGAGCCTTGTGAGGTTTCTCCATGCTCAGGTACAATACAGAGTCAGTTGGGGCTGAGCACAGGGATGCCTTGGGATGGTCACAGACACCTTCTAGCATGTAAACTTTCTGCCAGTTGCTGCAGATGTGCACTAGAGCAAACTCCTTTCTATATTCCATCAGATTTCAGAACAGCTTTCTTGGGCAAGTACTGGAAATAATTTGAACAAGTTCATCCCTAAAAAGCAAGGGATAATAAGTGAAAACCTTACCAGCCCCCTTCAGCTGTTCTCCCTGTGCAGAACGGTCAGTTCTGAACATTAAAGGAGCGCTGTGCAATGCAAACCTCCTGTCAAATCCAACATGACAGCGGTGTGATGGAGCCTGAGACAACCTCTTAAATTGAGGCAGGAATGATGGATAGCTCAGGCCTTCCCTGAGGGCAAAGAGAAGGATGATTTTTTGGACAACCCAATTAAAATATAGCACCAACTTCTAGTGGACCTTTTGCCAGGACTCTCTGGAAGAGGCATGGATTATTCTAGCAGTATACTAAGAAAGCACTCAGATATACAGAATAAAATGCACAGGGCAATCCATTTCTCCTTTGTATCTGCTGATATAAAGACAGAGCAGCAGAGAGCACCTGAAGAGGTCATTGGGTGTGATACTGTGATGGCTGAAGGAACCAAGAGTCAGCAGATGGGTCCTGGAACGTCCCTGGCACCTCTGGAAGAGTTGGGATGGTTGGGCTCTCCCACAACACTCCCCAGCTGTGGTCTTCTCACTGAGGATGCAGATTTGGTCACAACTGTTGTATTTAACTAAAATTACACACTTAAGCATGTATACAACAGGGATTACTTCAATTTTAGCTCTGCCTCTAATACATCAATGCAAATGTAAACTTTTGGTAAGCGTAAGGAGATGGAAAGGGTATAGGATTTCAAAGCAATCATAACAGGTTACATTACTTTTGAGGAATCCATCTGTATTCAATCCTTCTCCTAATGTTCTCCCTCCCTGACAACTCTCTTCAGCTGGCTCGTATCACTATTTGAATGTTTTGTGCTGTGCCTCTGAAGAACACTTTCAACATCTATTAGGAGGAAAACATTAAAGGAACATGGAGTCTAACAAAAAAACCTGGTCACTTCTGATCTGAGAGGGGAGGCTGCTTTAAAAGAGATTCAGGCACCCTCAGAGCGATTTGAAATGTCAGCTAAAAACCTCACATACCGAGCTCTATGCACTGATAAGGGTGATAAAAGGAAAGGTGACCATTTAAAGTTAGACTTCACAAAAATTCCTGCAGCCTTCCAGAATTTTATTTCATTTTTTAAGACAGAAAGAGCAATGAGCATTTTTGAAACGAACACAGAACATTTCATACATTGCAGAAATAAAGCTGCATGTCTCTTCTGCAGCTCTCAGTTGCTCAACCCTCAAAATAATCACATAGGGAACAATTATAACAGAGATCACAGCGACCTGAGTAAGTCAGCCTGACCAGCTGCCTTTTCTTTGCATAAAACCCTCTGCTGATCACTGCACATTCTGGTAATGCTGACAAGGGCTTAAACTGCTGTAGAAAAACAGAAAGAATTGCCTTGAGGCTTCCTTCTACCTGTTCTGGGTTTATTTTGCATGTTGTCTTGGATGCATCCCATCCGTCCCCAGAAGTCTCACTCCTCTGACCAAGCACCCAGCACTTGGGACATCAGTACCATCAGATCTTGGAGCAGAGAGGTGAGGTCCTCTTCAGTACTCCTGCTGTATGTGGAGTTCCCACTGCATCCTGAGTCCCTAAGGGCATCCTTTTCCTTCCAGCCTGGGAACCTCAGTCTCTCTCACACAACTTCCCCTGATGGCTATTTCAATTTTAATTCAAAGATGCAAAGTCCCCAACCTTTGCCAAACATGTTACTCTGCTCTATGCAAAAATCCCAGGGTTGGTGTGCTCTGGGGAAGAATTGCATCATCTTCAAGCACCCACAGTGGGAGGAAGAGCTCACTGATCCCGCCTCCAAAGCCAAATCCGAGTGGCACTCCCTTTGGTTCTCACCAGTTACGCACCTCCTTCGCTGATGTTCTTCATCAAGCATGGGAAAAAAAACCACTAAGGCAACAAGAAAACTTCCTTGAAGATGAAAGGCCTCTAGGCAACTAATTTCTGTAGAATTTAAATTTCCACTGGAGGGAGTAAGTTGTGCAACATCCTACTGGCAGGTCTGAGAGACATGGTCTTCCCAAGCCTGCTAGCAGCTCCAGGACGGCTGGAACAGCTCCCAGTTTAACAGGGAAGCTGATCAATCCATCAGTTTTCATTGCTACCCCGTTCTGCAGCTCCAGCACTAAATTTTTATGACACACTGACATTTTCTGGAAGAAAATTTTTCCTCAAAATAATTGAAGCTGTGAGAGAGTCCAAGCAGACCTCCTCTTGCAAGGGTGCCCCACCTCCTTGACTCGGAAACTCCAAAATCCCTGGTGGCATGGGAAGCTCCTCCAAACCCCTGCACTACCAAGGAAGCAGCTGTTTGAGACAGTATTAGCAAATCCAAGTGTGGGGGGTAGAAAAAAATAATTAAAAATTACTTACTTCCACCCAAGAAACAAAATGTCCTAGAATCACAGGCTGCTGAATCTCTAGCTGGCCACTTACTTCCAAAACTTACATCTACCAACAAGCAGGTGAGTGTTACACCCTTCATGCAGTTCCACATTTCATTATCACAAGCAGTCAATCAAATTAAAAGCTGCACATGTTGGTTTATGATGTATGAGCCGAAGCAAATCCCTTCAGCGTGCCTAAAGAGCACGTGCTGACAAGAGTGTCCCAGCAGCAGGGTCACCTTTAAACAAGGGATTACAACAGCATCCACCGTGGAGTCCGACTTACAAGATTACATTAATCCACCACCTGAACAGAAAAGTGTTTCTGATCCGTGGTACCAATGACTATCACAGAAGTTGCATCATACAGCTTTTCCCAAACCATCATCATGGGAACGTTTTGGAGTTAAGAACAAAAAGTCTATGAAGATGCAAAGCTGAAAACCTTCACTCCTGACTGGATTTGATCTGTGCTAAAAATGCAAAGTCGGCTCAAGAGGTTAAAATTGGGGATTTACCTGATAATCTGACTGCAGATTGTTGGGATTGCTCCACTTAACACTCTTCCCAATTACTCTGGGTACTCAGATGCTGCTGTGCATCTCAACTTTATCACTGCCAATGTCAGGCTAATCACATGTGTTCCAGGCAAGGGCAGCTTCTTCAAAGATCACATCAATTCTGGACAAGTTAATCTGTTCTTTGAGGTCTCCAGATGGCTCTTGCCAAGAAAGTTCACTTCCAGCTCTGCAGCCGGCGAGCACAGCGGCCCCAGAGCTCTGCAGAGCATTACAAAGGAGCCAGATCAAAGTTGTGTCTTACAAAAAAAAAGAAATCTGAAGTTTGAAAAGCAACAGCAGCCTGTCACTTGTAGGCTTAAAGATGACTTCTGCATGCTCCAGCTATCAGGGAATTTATGATTACAGTCTGGCTTTTAAAAGCTGATGAAAAAAATGACGCTCTTTAGCACTCCTTGCCTTTGCAAATCTGTATCTTCTTCCCTGGGTATTCATCCTCCCACGCCAGAGGAAGAAGGGAAATAAATAAAAATGTAACTAAAAGTACAGATAAGGGCTCTTCTCTTTTCTTCTAAGGCATTCAATTCCATTTTAGGACTACATGGAGATTACTTTATGGGGAGCTTCAGCATTTATTGTGAAGTATTAAAGCACAGTTACAAAAGCTAAATCCAAGATTTACCAGACTGAGTTTCCAGTTTCTAACTCCTTTGCATTTACCAAGGACATGTTACATCTCATGCTGGACTAATGTACAGAGGATGCATTAATTATAACCAGTAATTCAGATCATAGGATACAGCAAGGTGGGGGAGAATCTAGGAAGGAAGTTGAAATACAGGAAATAAAATGTTTGCCTTAGGAGGCAAATAAGGACTAGATAGGCTAAATATTGTGGCTATGCTGCCCTATCACCACCCTAACCTTCTTAGGAAAGGCTTTCAGACAACAGGATGAAACCACTGTGTTCCAAGGAAACTGCAGAACAAGTCCCTCAAGATTTCATCTGACTGTCTATCTCCAAACCAGCCCTCCCAGCTCCTCCTTCCCAATGGAGGTGAGGCTGTGCTCACTCATCACCCCAGTGTAATACTGTATTTTGTCCTCTAGTTACAGATTTAAAATCAAAACTGCAAAAATCTGAGTCTGACAAATAATAATAGCAAGTCCTTCCCAAAAACTATGCATCTCTTCCCTAGAACAAGACCACAAACCTCATTTATTTAATAGTCCAAAGCACAAGATACTCATTAAAATGGAAAAAAAACCAACAAAACAACACAATGTCTGCAAAACAATTAACTGGACAATTGGATCATCTTCCTAAAATAAAGCAAATATTGCAGAACATTCTGTTCCATATCTAACAGTAAGAGGTATCTGCCTAGATTAATTTCAATATATTAGCATGAGTTTATACCATAGCATAGTAGTTTTGTTTGGTTTTTTAAATGATGACATGATTCATATGAATCCTTATCCATCATGAAAAGCTGACAATATTAGGGACATTTTCTATAAAATATACAGGATATTTGGCTGCATTAATTGCAACTGAACAATGCTTTAGAGCAGCCAGGCTGCATCAGCCATCCAAAAGCTGCTGTAGTGACTTCAGAAGCTACAAAAGAAGGGCAAACCCAGCAGTGTGTGTGCATTTTGGATATCCAGGGTACACTGCTGCCACCCATGAGCCACACTCACCTCCACGTCCTGACCTCTGCCAGACAATACATCACAGGAGGACAACTGTTTTTAATATTTTATTGGGACAGAATCAAGCTTGTGCAGGATTGTGCAGAACAACCAAGCACAAAACGAGTGTGACCTGAGTCTTCATCCCTGATTTTTTGACCCTCCAAATGTGCTCTCCTTGGGGCACCAGGATCACTAGCATGGACACAGGTAGAGAGGGCTGATAATACAGTCTCCTCTCCCCTGCTTAAACTGAGAGCTGGGGAAAATTCAGCAAGAGGCTGATTGGCAAGAGCTCTCCACTCTGCTAACTGGCTTCTCAGACTGAAATGACATCTATGTTTAATACAAATGATTTCATATATATATATACATATATATATATATGTGTGGTTAAGTGGGTGAACACACAGAGCAGGCATTTCAGACAGCTCTTCAGTGCCAGCTCCCTGCTCTCTGCTTTCCTTGGTGACTGTCCCAGGTAAATTTGGGCTGGTGGAGAGGGGAAACACTTTGCAAAGTGCTGTGGGGATTTTTGTGCCTCTCTGCTTTTCACCCCACAGTTTTGCTTCCCTGGGAAGGCAGGCAGGACGATGTCAAGGAGGTCCAGAGGAAACAGCTCTTCCCAGAAGGGGCCACCATGTCACAGATGGAGTAAAACAGCAGTGAACCTCCTGACGGTTCAGAGCCTTCCTCATCATGCCAGGGCAGCGAGCAGCCGTCCCTGCCTGCAGCCAGGGGTGCTGCTCCCTCCGCAGATGGAACAGCCCAGAGTCTCCCGGCATTCCAGCCCGGGCTGTGCTGACACCCACGCACCGTGGCTCCCAGCCCAGAGCAGCCCCCTCGCCCGCACCGACAGGGCCTTCGTGGAACAAATTACTTCCAAATGCCTGGCTCTCAGGCACAGGGAAAGAGGGAAGCCCAGGTTTGTACCTGGGACTGCTCATAACATAAAGAAGGCAGCAGCTCCACTTAAAAACGCCACTGCCTGCAAACTATCAAATTAATCCCAGGATTTCAACAGCTTTTCTTCATTATTTTTTGTCTCAACCAAACCACAAATTTACTTAATGACTAAAGCAGGCGAGCGAGTACTTTGTTTTCCAGACAGCAGGAACATTTCTAACGGGATCCAGGTTTTCAGAACACGTCAGGCAAGGAGGGAGAGGTTCCATTGCTGAGATGTGTTTGATGCTTTTTTTAACTCCCCCAAACCTGCCAGTACCGTGGTTGGGGCATCTCTGAGCCCGAGGAGAGGCACTGAGCGGGGTGAGGAGGAATACAATAAGAACACTGTGTTCCAGGAATGACTGAATAAAGGCAAGAGCATGCTTTTGGCCAGCAGGATTCAGCTAACTCCGTCTGCCACTTTTCTTCTCTGTCTGAAGCAACGTTGTTTGTCCACGCTTCTCTGAAATGGAAAGTATTTCCTCCTGCCTGCTTGTTCCAAGGAAAGATCTGAGGAAGCCTGGTGTAACCAGGCAGAACTGGGGATTCTCCAGTGACTCGACTCTTCTTTGCCAAAAGTTCTGCTCAACAAGAAAGGGCTTACATGAAAGAAATTATGAGCACATTTCTCTGCAAGTTCAGTAACTTAAGACCAAGGTCTGTAGAATAAGTCTTTGGATGGAAACAAAGCATCCAGCTTTGAATGACTCCAGATCATTCCCTGCCTTCTGACATACCTCCAGGGCCTCTGGAGTGCTCAAAAACCTAGGACAGGGCAGGGACATCTACAGGTACATGGAGCACACTGGGGAACAGGAGGAACACTGGAATCCAAGGGCTGAATAAGACCACGGGTGCTCAGTCCTTCCTGGGACCACCAAAGCTTTTCAGGAGGGCATCAACCCCAGCACTGCAATCCATTGTTGTATTGCTTTCAGGGATAAATTTCCCAATACTTCAATCACGACAGTGGTATTGCAGATGGCAGAAATGAAAGGGGAAGATATGCAGCTCATGGGGGCTTTGTTTTATAAAGACTACTTGCAGCTTTGACATTAAACTGCTTGCCTGTACCACTGGGCCATGTAACATAAGCTGAGCTGCACGACCACAGACTTGCTAGCCTCACTTGAATTCCCCTCAAAACAATGGTATGAAACTCAATACTTGTTACCAATTCACTGCCAACAAACTTGGAATTTTAATGAAATTACAAATTTGGATGGCAGAAGAAACCAGCTGAGGTAATATTTTGAATGCCTATGAGGCACCTAACTTAGCACCTCAAAACCACTCAGCTTTGCTCACAGAGACCTTTGACAAAGCCCTCCTAATGATGAGGTGGGCAGAATTAGCAGTAATCCTGCACAAAATAAAAGACTTTATTTCACTGATTAAGGTCTGGCTTACAAGGCACATGAAGAGAAGAGGTCTGCCTCCAAGCAGAGTTGCTCGCTGGAGTTTTAACTCCTACAGAAATGATCCAAGAAACTTCCCCCATTGAACAAGAACCTTTGAGGTGAATGAACTCTGACCTCAGCTGGTAACAAAACCAAAACCATGGAGGGCTGGCAAGACCTGGAGGAGATAAAGCTGAGAGTCAAGATTTAATAGTGCTCCCAGAGGGGAGATTCAGCTGATTAGAAACATCCTAATCTTCTCTCTCAGTGTATATTAAAGGTCAAGAAGTGGGATCAGATATTGGCAGCACATGAAAAAACAACTCAGTCGAGCAAAAGACCTTCACAAAGACGTTTCATACCTTCGCATTAAAAATTCCTGCAAAGTCTTATTTAACTTCACTTCCCTCTAGGGAACACATTCAAGTTTAAAGTCAAGAGACCATTAGATTGGGACAGAAAAGAAGTACCCCTGCAGAAGACTTCTGCCTCCAAACAGTACTTTATAATGAGCAGAAGCTCATAAGCATCAGCTGACTGCAACCATGACAGATAAGCAGGTCTCAGAAGTACAGCACCACGAAACAGAGCTTCTCTAGCAGTGCTCTGGAGTCTCACAGGCTCCCCAAATGGGGTCATTAAAGGATACTTGTTGGATCATGTTAACAAACGGCAGGCTATATCAACAACAACATACTGGCAAGCTGCAAAAAGCTTTTAAACTTGCTCTATTATTTATTGCTCAGCTCCAAAGAGATGTCAGCATCACAACAAAAGTATAAATCCTAACTCAGTCTCCTGGTCTCTACTGGGAGCTCGTAATCTGACTTTCCCTTCACAGCTGAAGCTGACCTGGCCAATATAATGCAGGGGCTGGGGCAAGAGGAGGGTGGACTGAGTCATGCTGTCCTTCTGACAAGGTCTATTAGAGGTTGACAGCAATGACAAATCCTCAGAAGAACTGTAATAACAACCACCAGAAGGAATGTAAAACATAGAAACTGCATCTAAGGGAGACAGATACTGTTAAAAAGGTTTTTTCCTTTTCTAGAGATACTTTATTTCTTTTTTAAGACTTTAGCAGACTAGCAGGAAACAACTTGTTGTTGTCCCTGGAAAATAGGCATACAGAGGGAAGACAGCCTTGTGAAGCTGCTACAAACAGCCCTCCTTTTAAACAAAGATTAAAGGAACTTTTCCTTAGATGGTGAGCATGAAGTATTCTTTCATAGTCCTAGTTTTGGGACAGTCACCAAACCTTGCTTCTCCAGCCAGACCTGGAAGCCAAACCATCAATCGCTGCATCGAGGTCACACAAAGTCATACATAAAACAGAAGAAGGAAGTCAGTGGATTCAGTTTCCCATTTCTCATGGCTGTTCTTTTACAAATGGATCTAAATTTGGTGTCTGACTGGAAAACCAAGAGCAAAGAATTTCAGAGCATTGAGAAGATGCAGACCAGCATCCAAAGGCAGCCAGGGCAGGTGTGTCAGTGATCCCTGTTTACTGGGAATTCCTTGACTGTAACTCCAAGGTTGGGTGCTGGGCATGCTCTGCTGCTGAGGGTGACACATCTCCAGAGGCATTCTAAATAATCCAAGGTGCAAGAACCAGTTCACCTCATTGAAACATGTATTAAAATGTAGAGAAAATCAGCTGAAGGAGGCAGGGAGGGGGAAAAAAATTAAAAATAAAATAGTTGCTCATAGGCAAATTACACAGGAGCTCACAGGGTCATTCCTGGGACAAAGCAATACCAGAGGGTCCAGCTGAACTCCAGACCTGGGGGGAGGAAAGACACCTTTAACTGTGTGGAAGGTTGATACATGTGGTCCAGCCCCTTATGAGGTTTGGCCACTGCTCGGGCAAATCCTGTGCTTGTTTTTCCTGGGGGCACTTCACAGCAAGTTAAACTTGACTTCAAGAACTGTGCTGGGGTTTGTTGTTATTTTTGTCTTCAAGATTTTTTTCTGTTTTGGTTCTTATCCATTGGAACAGGCAGATATATGGGCTTTTACCTTTATTACACAAATTCCACAGTATCTTTTCATCTGGTATGCATTATTGTGGTATATATATGAAGTACCATGTCCACTCCAAGTGCTATAAAAGAGCTGTTTGAAGCCTTGTTCCATTCCTATTTATCTTTATACAATTAAAGCCAGTTGACAGCTCCACAGAGGAAGAATAAATGACAATGCAAGCAATGTGCTTTTTGTTCTAAACAAATTAACCACTGTTCAGATAAAGGATGACTGTATTTGGTTTCTACCTCAGTCTCTTAAAGACACAAGGCTAGATGAGAAAACTGTGTGTTCCACTGATGCCTTTTTAATCTCTCCAGAAATTCTGAGTACAAGGTACTTGCTGACACCCAACCAAATTCAACAGGGGAGGGAGGCCCCAGAGACACTGATAATTAGTGAAAATGGGAAAGTGTGGAGAGACTCTTAAGTGCTCTGAATAACTGATCTCAGCAGAAAACCTACATGGAAAGAAGATCTTACAATCACTTCAAATGCTCCAGCTCCAGCTGACAGCCCCCCAGATATTGAATACAGCACAGGACCATTGCAAAAGCCACATTCTTAGCCCCAGAGGTGAGACATAGTTTAATTCTGCATTTTGGATGGCAGTGGGCCCACAATCACCCCCAGTTGACATAATGTGTTTCTGACACCATTTTCTTCTTCTGTAGCAGGAGCAGAGCACTGCAGCTTGTCTGACCCACTGCCACATTGCAATCATCCCATGTGCCATAACCAGAAATGAAATTCCACAGATGAAGGGAAAAGTTGTTTTCTGTGTATGGCCTGGAGCACAAGAGCTGTGAAACACTGGAGCCCATCTGTGTGACACAAACCCACCATCTGTTACTGAGCACATATGGGCCACACCATACAGAGAGAATTTCACTGACCAGGTAGGTACTACAGGAATGCATCACTGCTCTAGATGTTTTCTCCTTAAGACAGCAGGGAAAAGCCATCTATAAGTAGGAAAAAATGTATCTTATGCTCAAAACGTATCTCTTTTGCTCATGTATCATTATCATCTCTCAGCAGAACTTCATCTGCTCAGGACACAGGATAAATGGATTAATATCCTTATTTTTCCCCCTTTTTGTACTTCTACATCACCCAAATCTCATGTTGAGTGCAGCACTACTCACTTTGCTGGAGATTCCTCTTGACAATTTCCACAAGTATATCTTGTATTTATTTGTGCTGCTATTCTGGAGGAAGGAAAAGCCATTATTCTCATGAACTAAAAAACAACTGCAATGCTGAAATTGTCACAACTTTCTCAAGATGTGGGCGTTCAATTTGAAATGCTCTGGACCTAACACTCAGTGTTTTGAAAGACTTCTGCCTCGATGCACGCTCAGCACATCAGCAAGTCTGATCTGGGTCTCAAGTAGCAGGCAGAAAGCTGAGGCTCACACAATGACTCTCTCCCAGGGAGAAGAGCTGTCTTCCAGCACTGCTCTGGCAAAAGCCAGCACAGAAGGATCTCTGTTTTCATGTTTGCATCTTCTGTCTCTTCTAGTACAGGGCCTTTCAATGACACAAGAGGCAATGCAGATGCCCTGTGCACTTTCCTTCCCACCTGCTCTGCTGGCTCCTCTGGCTCAACCCACCCCATGCATGGAAAAGGCAAAAAGGCTGAAGTACAGGCAGCTTCAACTGCAGCATCCAAAAGCTCTGGGAGGCATTGGAAAATCCCTTTCCAGTTCCAATACCCTGTACACTTTGTCTCTTGATAGTTCTCAACATCACCTGCTCACCGTTGGAGGAACTCCACCTCTTCACCTCCTCCCTGTCACTGCACAAAAAGCCTTTTTTTTGGTGAGTTCCTTTTCTGGAGGCTGTGAGAAGAAAGCTGGCTCCCCTAACAATGAGTGCTGAAGGCTCCACGATCAGCAGCAGCAGGAATTGCAGTTTCCTGTCTCTGAAGTCTTAGCCATGAGCTCCGTCACACTTTTCAGGTACTCTGACTGCCAAAACTTTAAACCATGTTCTGTAGAGCATGTGCCATTTCACAAGCTTAGAACTCAGTCATATTGAACAGATTCTCACATGGATGGCAAAACACATGTTCAAGCTGCCAGTATCCCTCCCACCTCCAGCAACCCACTTGCCAAACCCCTGCTTCAAAGTGGGAAAACTGGAAGGTTATCAATGTAAAGTAAATTGTAAGACTCTGACATGAACAAAACAACGTAATTTCCTCCCCCTCTGTTTTTACTGAAATTTGCCAAAATAATTCAGCCTGAGGCAGAATCTCAGTGTGGAAGAACACCAAACAACACAGTCTGATAAAGATACGAGCAACTACAACAAAGTTTTATATAATGGGGAATGTTGGGCAACCATGACTACAGCCACTGCTGCCAGCTCTGCCTATAGCATAAATGAGCAATATTATAACATCCCCATTAATCCCCTCTCCAAAACTACGAGTGAGTCTGGAATATGACTCATAATATCCTTGGCACACATTTTTATCACAAAGTTGATGAAAGCACCCGTCCCTGAACCCATGTATGAAAACTGTAGATAAATTAATCAAAACATGCACCAATGTCTGTGTGAGCCTGCACATTTGCAGCTGCAGCGGTGGGACTCGGGTGTGACATGATGTGACAGCAAAGTGACACTGCTGCCAACCTTTGCTGCTGGTACCTTGTCACATCCAGGGAAGAGAAGACAGCATTTGCCAGTGTTTTTTATTGTAGGAGTGACCTTCCTGGGCTGTGTGTACATCTACAGTGTGATGTAAAACTCACACTGCGAATAAGACAAAAGAAGCTCCTCTGTTGTGTGTGTGTGTGCCATTAACACTCAATGGCATTATCTCCTCACTCAAGATGATAACAGATGTCTGTGTATTCTGCAGATGCATTTGCAGCTTTTAGCAAATAATAAAGGAATTTATGAATTCCACTGTTGGTGACTTGGTGACATGGATTCCCCATGTGCACAATCACTTTCCTGCAAGCAGTAGGGTGACTGCCTGCTGGGATTGCCTACCTCAGTCCAGGTGAGCAGTCAGAGTAAATTATCACCCTGCTTTATCCAGAAGGAAGGAAGAGGACTTCCCCAAGCAGCTATTTCCTGACACTAACCTTGCAAACCCTCCTTCTCTCCGTAGGCTGTATTATCTGGGAAAAGTTAGGGAACTTTGGAGCAAAGAAATATCTGCACAATTCCTTGACTGGGGCCAAGCCCAGGAGATGAGAAGGCCATGCATGTCTGCAAGAAGCTGACCCTGGAGTGTGCAAGAATAATTCTCTTCTACTGCTGGAAATGCAGTTGCACTCAAAAAAATGTTTTGGGGATTTTGTTTTCTGCTGCAAACAGAGGAGAAAGAGGGGCACAAGAGCTCTCAACTACTTGGGCTGCATTTTTGGGGAGAATGCAATTGATGAGGAAGACTTCTGTCCTGCTGGTAGTTTAGGGCAAGTTCAAAAAGTGACAAAACTCTGATCTTCAGTGAAAATGTGGTAAGAATCCAGGAGACTGAATATACCCCCAGAATTGTGTCTGCTCAGCTCCACACCTTAGAGAGAAGACATTTCTATCAGTCCTAAAGAGGAACCAAGGACCATGATTCCATCAGCAGGAGAGGATGTGCTGGAGATCATGAGACCCTAGAAAATCCAATCCTGATCAACCAAACTTTCCCAAATGACAAGAACTAGCAGGCCAAGGTCACCTGTCTGGCTGAAATTCAGCCTAGGAGGGCTGGCTGAACAGCAGTTAGAGACAGGGCTCCTCAAACAGAAATCTGAAACATGTGGAACTTTTAGTTCTAGAGCAAGAAAAGATTTTGACCCAGTTTCAGATTTTAAGTCCATCTCCTAAACAAAAGCAGTTGAAGTTTAAATGAGCCAATTCTGCAGATCATTATGTTGCTATTACACAATTCCTTCTAATCCCTGAAGTGTGGAAGATGTGCCAATGCCAGCCCAGGCACAACTTTGTCATTTCAGCTGGACTTCCATCCTTTCCACTAACATTCTGTTAAACCATTCTTGATGAATGCCAAACACAAAAATCTCCCAAATATTTATTGTAATTTCTTTGGCCACACTATCACAAGTGCCTAAATTCCCCTTCTCAGTTGGAGAGCTATCTAGACCAGAGGTCTCCAAATCTTTCAGCCAAATAAACATCACAAAGGCTCACGAGCCCTATGAGTAGTAAGGGAGAGATTGTTTGTGCTACAAAAGGAACAAAAATGACCAGCCATCCCCCGCTGGCTATTCTCCTCCCCTAAGAACTTGGTCTAATCCCCTCTACCCTAGAGTCCTTAAAAAACAATGTGCCAAGGAAAGGGAATAACTGTTCTGCATACTGATTCCCTGCAGCTTGGACATAGCTTGTGGAGGACCACTGCCAGCCAACTGCTGAGAGCAGCCCCCTCTGAGATGCTGTGCTAAGGGAGAGGTTGCTTTTCATCCCTCTGTCTTAGGGACTGCCCAAAGAAACCCCTCGGGATGGCTGCAGCTCTACTGGGATCCAGCAACAGCAGAGCACTTCCCACATCGTCTTTGTGTCTCCTAAGCCCAGCAGGTAAAAGGACTGAGACAGTCCAAGAAGCAACCTGGCCTCATCCAAACATTCTGGGGAGAGAAGGAGAGAAGGATTCCAAGGAGAACATTTCTATTTCTCTTCCAGTGGCTGCTGGCACAGCACCCTTTAGGTGAGGAGGGTACACACACTCACTGATGTGCCATGCAGGGAGCGAGTGCCCGAGGGACCAAGGGAAACGGGGAGATGAGCCAGAAACACGGGCTTATGGCCACCCCTGTGTGCTCCTGTGTGCCAAGGCCAAACCTGGAAGCACTGCTATATCTAAAAGAAGCCACAGTCAAGAGGGTAACATTATAAACCTGTAAAAATAAAGTTTTACTGCTGCTGACTAGCTGGGACATGCAGAACATGTGTTGCAGGGAACATAGCATGATTTTATTAGCAAACACAAAGCCATTCATGCCGAGTGGCCCAAGTGGGGTGGGTTGAATTAAGAGAACAATAGCAGTTCATCAGATGGCCCTTTCTTTCACATATGTGTTCAACTTACTGCGCTAGCAAATACTTAAAGCAGCTTGGAAATACATTTCCATTCAAAGAGACTCACATTATTAACACATTAGATTGAAACCAAATTAATTGAGAACGTAACCTATTCCTGATGCATTAAATGACTAAATGTAAACCATCAGGCAACCTCCTCCTTTTGAAAACTCACTTTGTGATCAAGGGAATATTTGGCTGATTTAGCCCAAGCCAGCACTTTGCAGCTCTGCTGGGACTGCATGGGATGGTCTTTCAGCAGTGAAGCCAGTGAGTGCTGCATCACTGCCTGAGTGTGTGGGTCACAGCAGAGCTGTGCAGCCCTCGAGGTGTCCAGGGGAAGATGTGCTCAGGCTCAGGCCAATGTAAAAGGAAAAAAACCCACTCTGTTGCATCAGAGGCTGATGCTAACCACACTTCCAATTTGATCATGGATTCAGCTCCCCAAATGCAAAACCAATAGACACCAAAGAGGAAAAGTGGAAACTGCTGCCTAGGGAAGCTTGCCATGTGTGCTGTCTGGAAGTGAGCTGGGATCAAATCCTGCTGTAGCTGGGCTGGGGTTGAGCACACCAAGGCAGCCTGCAGGGAAGGCAAGGCAAGGCTGGCTTTGGCTTCCCCGTTCAGAGCTGCCTGCTGGCCCAGCTGCCTCCCTCCCTGCCTCCTCTCCAGCTCTCCTCCAGTAGCCAGTATTTGTGCTGCTCACTCAGCCCAGGGTGGGAGGGATGAGAAGGGCTGGGACAAGCCTGGAGATGGGATTGGGAAGGACAGACTTCAGAAGTGACAGCAGGCTCTGGCTCTGACTGTCCTGCAATGTGCACTCCTGCAGTGACAAGCATCTAGAGTTGACTCAGTCTTGTTTCATGCCCATTTTTAAGACTTGTGTTTTGCAAAAAAACAAGGTAGATGACTAGAAATGCTGCTGGTTTAGCAACAACCTGCCTACTAAAACTACAGATTAGCTACAGGACACCAGTACAAATGATAAGGCACAACCTTTGTCAAAGAATTCCTAATCTTCTCCAAGATTAGATTTTTGTTCTTCTTAACTGCCAGCTAGACTGCAGGGGGCCAGGCCCACAAACACAAATTAATTACATCAGCTGTAATTCACACCTCTGGATGTGTTTTTAAAGTGCTTTTTCATAAGGCAGTTGGGGGGAAAAAATCTAGTAGTGTATCATACTGAACTACAGGTTTCTGTTGTGAAAGGAGCACAACATGGGTTAGGGCTAGGGTTTCTACCCCACCACGTCAATTCAAGCAGATATAATTTATTTCAGTGCAGGACTGTGTCCATCAACTTGCAGAGTCCAACCAGACACCTCTAAGATCTGTAACAGCAGCAATAAAACAGCCATTAAGAGAGCTGAGCTCATCATCATCATCAGGCTGTAGCCCAGAATTCAGTCCCTACCACACACAAGGGCTCAGAGACAGGAGCTTCCCAGCCACTGCTGAGGGATGTCCCTGCCCTCCATTCCATCACACCACAGGAAAGCTGAAATGCCATGCCACAAAGGAAGATGCTGTTCCTCTGGGAACTGGAAAACCCCCACTCTAACACAAGTCCTAACATTTCCCCTCTTCAACTGAGCCAGCAGGGGCTTCCAAACAACACAGGAGAAGCGTTTTGGCTGTGGCAACCTTTGCAGTACGACCTTGAGGTGAGGGACACAGAGCTGCTGGTGAGTGAGTCTGTGGAGAGCCAGCTCGGTGTCCTGCTGCAACCAGCGGTGACAGACCTGTGTGCAGGGCAAGGCCAGGTAACTGCACTGTCCTTCCCACCACCCAGCACCCTGCAGGGACACTGGGAAACACTTGGTTAATCTTACACTGGTGCAAGGACAATGTTATTTCCCTATAATTCACTAGAAATAAACTGTAGAGAGGTTTGATTTGCTCAGAGAAGAATTCCCCACGGCACAGGGTGATGGCTGAACAAGGATGAGACCCAGCCATGCCCGAGAAGTTTGGGTTAGTCCTGCCTAACCTACACTGTGACAATATCCAAAGGGAAAACCCCAGGCTTCCGTCCTCTCCCTGATTCCTTCCTGCTCCTCCAACCTGGGGACCACAGACAGAGAAAACCACCAGCAGCCCAGGGATGGAGGGGCAAAACTTTGATGAGTATCAGATGATCAGCACCCGGAGGCTGATGGGGAGATAGTGGTCCCAAGCTCATCCTGCTGGAATGGCATGTGAGAAATGCTCATGGCTTTCTGCTTCCCAGCAAACAGGGTGGCAGGGGCAGGATGGGGTAAGGGAACACAGGTTTTAGGCTTTTTTTTGGTGCAGTATTCCTACGGTGACCACACACTGCACAAGAACAACTTCCAATCCAATTAGAAAATGAAAAAAAGCCAACCAAACACTAAGAACTAATTGCTTAAGATAAAAACACCTTATCTCCCAAATGATTTCCCTGACCTTTTGATGCATGGCAATTCTACTCTGAATAAAAACGTGAACTATTTACTCAGGGTGGGATTTTCATGAGGGCCTGTAGGTGTGTCAAGGCAAGGTCAGTAAGGAGAGAGGATTTTTTTTTTTTAATTTTAGTTTTTTATTTAAGGCAAACAGCTACTGCTTGGAAAAGCTAGCAAGGAAATGTCCAAGCCCTCAGATTACCCTCCCGGTCTACAAAAGAAGTAAGAAACTGAAAGTCAAACAGAGGCTGAGAGCAAATGTTCCAAGTTAAATACATTAATCAGTTAGATAATTGGAGTGAAAATGCTGCTCAGTGCCCCTGAAAAGGCCAGGAGACATTAGTAAGGGGAGACATGGCAAAGCAGCAGAGAGGACAGCTATCCTCCATGGACATGAACTGAGGCTATGTGGTGCTCAAGCACTAAGACATGTCAGAAAAGAAATACTCTTTCCTCAATTTGGCATTTTTACAATCAAGCAGCTTTCCAGGCTCAACATCAGAGGCATCTCCTGGGCCTCCATGAGAATCAGAGCTGCTCCTTGGTGCTTATGCCCCAGAAATGCAGTTTGCAACAGCCAGGTGGGTCCCCATGCTCTGCTTCCTCCAGACCTTCCAAAAGTGAGCTGCTTTTGACACAGGGATTTGTTTGGGATGGCAAAGCCTTCCACATGTGCAGGGATCCTGCAGCACCAAGCCTGAGCAAGGATGGTGACCACCTCTGCCAACAGACCCTGCCTATGGACCATCACAGCTACACCATGGTGCTGATGCAAAGCCAAACTCTTTCTTTGCATAGCCTGGAAAGAATTCCAGTAATTTCAACGGCAGGGCATTCTCCCTGCTTGCCATCTCCTGTGGATTTTCAGCACAGCTCCTTGAGGCTGCCAAATGCCAGCTCCATACACTGTACCGGAGAGTTATTCCAAACATTTTCGGCCGGTGTTGTTGTGTGCTGAGGTAGAGCTGGGCGTGAAGAAAGCATTCATTGAGTTAACTCTGTTTTACTCAGCAAGTGGAACAAATTTCATCACCCCCTACAAGTCCATTCTGTTTTCTATTTATACCGCAGCCATTTGGTGCAGGACTCAGGAGCAGCAGGAACAGGTGATGTAATGCACTGTACAAACAGCATTCTGTTCATACAGTGGGAAAATAAAGTGCATTCTCTTGGTTTCTTTGATCACACTTAAAACAATCAGATTAGAAGGCATAGATAACCCAATACATGCTAGAGATGAAAGGACTCTGGAGAAATAAATCACCCAAAGTTAGATATTAAGCAAGATTTCTCTCTCAACAATCAACTTATCTGCAGAGAGAGAAGGAATGACCATGTGGTTTCAAAATCCTGCCAGGCATTTTATTTATTTTTATAATACCATAAAGCTACTCCACCCACTTTTTCGGAATGAACGTTGCATTACACAACACATCAAAGGGACTTTATGGCCTAAATTAAGCAATAAAATAGTTGAGATTGTGCGTTATGCTGAAAATTGGCCTGCTCCTGGTGCCTGGGAGATGGGAGGCGAACACCACATGTTCAGAGCACCTGAAGAAAGCTTGGGGCAGTATGGCCTGAGGTACTGAAGTGTGTGGCACTTGTATTTAATAGCCCAAAGTGAAGTTTGAGGCTCTTGGTGCCTGTTGTAACCCTCTCTTGCTCAGGGGACAGTACCAGCTCAGGGAATGGCATGGGACAGCAGTGCTAGCTTGAAGACCTGGGACATGAATAGGATATGGTCCTTCACATCTGTAACCTTTAAGGTTTGGTTTATAGTCAAAGTTGTCTTGGAAGCTCTGGGCTTCATGGATGTGGTTCCTCACATTTGACAGCCAGCCACGCCTTGGGAAAGGAGATGGGAAAAACCCATCAAAAACACGGAAAGGTGTTGGTGAGGCTGATGCAAGCTGCACTTCTCACCATCTGGGTACCTCCTGCCTCTTCCACCTTGATCAAAATGACACAAAAAATAGAAAGAATTAAAGCCTCTCTTAAAGCATCTTCTGGCTCATGTGCATTTTGAATTGAAAAATAACCAGAAGCTGGGATACGTATGAGGGGTGTGCTGGAGCTAGGCATTTATTTTCCAGGTCTGCCTCAATGCCTTTACAAATAGAGTTGAGAAATGAGAGGATATCAAGAGAGAAGAAAGTTGGCAGACCCCATCACTCCAGAGCAGAGAAGGGACTAGGCAAAGTTTCCATTAGAACATCTTGGGAGGCACAAGAAAAGTCAACTTGCAAGGACACATGAGCTGGCAGTTCCCACACATCCCAGTGTGTGTGTGCCCTTTCCTTCCTGCTCCCAAAACAGAGTTTAAAAAAAAAAAAAAAAGGAAAAAAAAGGAGGTTTAATTAGTTTGGGCCCTATCATGATTTTCTGTGGCCTGACTCATAGCGTTTGATCTCCCAAGGCTGGCGAGAGGTGTTTGAGCCTGCCCTCAGAGCCCCTGGCGCTCCAGCCAAGCACCAACAATGACTAGACAGACTTGAGGGCCACTCCTTCCATCTATCAATAGAGTCACTGTTGGGCAAGCTGACTCACTGCTTTCCCTGAGAACTGCTTGGCACCGGGTCGCCATCAAAAGAGCAAAACTAAAATTAAATAATTCTGTGTTTGCAGACAGTTAATTTAGCAAGAAGATGGTTGTTATTTTAAAGTTTTGTTTTTAGGAGGTTTCTCCAAAGAATGCTTGTGCTGCTCCTTGTGCATGGCAGAACTGGCCAGGAGCTCCTGAAGGACACACTCAAGTGGCTTTCACTTCTCAGTCATGTTCTAAAGGCACAGCGAGGAGGATATTGAAACCCACAGACTGCATGTAAGGAAAACACACATACACAAAAGCTCTGGGAACCCCAGGTAGAGAAGCAGAGCTGTTCATAAACCAGCCTGCCTTGGCACAGCACCTTCCAGGCTTGCAGTGGGCAATGAAAGAGCTTTTAATTTCCCTTTGTGTCTCTGCAAGCCTTTACACAGAACACAGAGCCCCAGACTGGACGTGTCAGTCTACACTGGGTCAGCACAAACAAGCCTGGCTGGAGATAAAGGAGGGGTGAACATACCTGGTGTGATGGTTCTATTCCTGCTGTAAAACACAAAACCTACCCAGAACTTCACAGATTTTCCCAGTAAGTTGCCAGCCTCATTTAAGTTCAATTAAGTTATAATGTTTAATGTCCCCACCAGGACAGATGTGGCTTGGGAAGATGATGACAACAAAAGCTTCAGCATGACTGTGCATGACACAGATCCAGCGAGACAAGAGTTTAGACCTTGGTCACAAAACATACTCCCCAGCCAGGTCACCCCAGGATCCAAGATGTTCCCACACATGCCCTGGTCCTAGAGGAATGCTGGAACAGTTGGGTCAAGGGCAGCCAAGCAGCAGATGAGACACGAGGGCCAAATCCCCAGGCAGAGATGTCTGACTGGGATCAGACCTGCTTTTAGTCTGTAGCAGATCAAGGTTCAGTACAACCCTATTCTCTACATCCAGGTACCATCACACACCAACAAGGATTTGGATTGTCTGTCTCTATCAGCTTCCTTCAGGCTGCTAAGCTTTAATTAACTGACTTCTCTAAGGTATTCACTAACATCAGCAAGCTCTGCAATGTCTTCTGATTAACTGCATTTGAGAAATTAATTCTAAATCAGCCTATTCCTCCTGAAACTTCATGCAATATGACTCAATAAAGAGATGCCACTACCTTGCTAAGACAGCAGCTCTTTGAGGACAGTTTTAGGACTTCTGCACAACAATGCATGAAGATGGTATTTAAGGTTTCCAGGTTCTTTGATGGCCTCAAGGACTTTACAGGAGAGACCAGTCCCATCGCAAACAGGTCATCTGATGCAATTACAAGTTGTGGTGGAGTCCCCAAACTTATCTCAATCAGACACTCTTGATTTCCTGTTTGTGGCATTGACAAATAAAAAGCTCTACATTACAGGTAATTACACTTCACAGAGGACAACAATTAAGAAATAGCCAATTACATTTTACAAGCGCAGGATAATCAAAAGCTTCCTCAAATATCTAGAGTTGCAATAAGTACTCAGAAATGGCAACTCCCAACAAATTGCAGGTAATTTAGAGCAATTTACACAGATGACATATTTCCCTATCTGTGCTCAATACCTACAAACTGAAAAATACTGCAGGAATTCCCGGAACGCAGCACTGCTGATTTCTAAAATTAGTTCACTACCTATTTCCACCTTCACTGGGCTTGAAGGTGAGATGTAGGACTCTGGTCACCACAGTGTAAGGATAAATTAACTACCAGAACACATTTTAGTTCATTTAAAGAATGGGAGGATCATAACATGCATATCAAGTCTAAACAACAATAAAAAGTATCTATTGTTTTTATTTATTTGAAAAATATGCTTGATTTTAATAGTGCATAACTTGATTTGAGCCTTATAGTTTTTAAAGGAACTGTCATGTCCTTTATTTGTAACTCAGTACTGTGGCTTGCACGCAGTCAAGGCAGGAGAACCAGGATCAAACAGCAAATTAAAAACCATTAATTGATGGAGAGGAAAGGAAACATGCCTTTTTCATTAACAACTTTTTACACAGGAGATCTAAAAGCATCCCAAGAGGAACAGAGGAGGAGAGACAGATAAGGATGCAACCTAATGTAGATAGGTATAATACAGCGATTTCATTCCTCACTTTCAGTGCAGTTTTTTTTTTGCGGGGGGAAAACTGGTTTTCCTTGCTCCTATGAGTTGTTGGAACTGGAGTTTTATCTCAGAGCAAAGCTCTTGTATTTCAAGAGTCTCTGCAGTGATGGCTCTCTATCTCCTGGCCACCAATTCAACTGCTACTGCCATTATCTAACCCAAGAGCATATGAATTTCTGCAGGTCTCATTGCTGCCTAAAAACTGTTGAAGTCTCTCAGGATTCCCTTGGCAGTCAGTTAAGTACTAAAATCACAGAGGTATTTGCTGGAAAGGAGCTTTGGAGGAGCAGGGTAGTCTAATCTCCAGCCTGAAGTGGGACTACTGTCTATACCATGTAAGGTGACCACCGCTGATGTTCTTACTGTGAACATGAGTATTCTGAGAAATCTGGTGAGAGAGGTAAAATCCTGATTAGCTATGGCCAGATACTGAAACAGCCTTTTGTGATCTTGTATCATAGAGACCATGGGAAGAGCAAGGAGGAAAAATTAACTCAAGTACGGTAACAATGTGTTTGAAAGAGCCTGGGACAGGCAGCAGCCTGACAGGAATATAAAACCATGGCTGGAGTGAGGGAGCTTGGTGCAGAAGGCTCCCCTCTATCAAAGGGAGACCTCATGAACACCTTGTATGAAGGGGTTGATAGCTTATACAAAGTTTATATCTGCAACACAAACAGGAGATCCTAAAAGAAGGAAAAAGTTATTCTCAAACAATTTCCACCCTAACTGCACTGGTAACAATGTGGTTAGAAAGAGATCCCTCAGCTGTTCTGCAGGACTGTTTTCCTTGTCCTCTGTGCCAAAGGTAGAGTAACCTGATGTTCTACATCCTGTTCACAATTAGCTATTGCTCAGGATTGAATATACTCCTGTTTGACAAACCTGCCTGTTTTATTAAGTCAGAAACTACACTGGTCAGATAATTTCAGATGCTTGCTCTTACAACCCCAATTTTGTCTACTTGGCATATCAATGTGTGTTTATTCAATTTACAAAGAGTAACTATTTTTAAAGTTCAAATTTTAAAGGAACTACATTTTTCTTCCCTGATAATTGCCTTCTGTGGCTTGGCAACATTTTTGTGGACAATAGGTGTTCCTGCCACTACTGTCCCATCTGGAACAAGAGGTTTGGCTCCAGTCCCACCCTCTTTCTTCAACTCAGGCTTCCAGGATGATTTCGAAAGCTGGGAAGTGAGAGGATGATGCCACTCCACACCACCCGAGGCAACATACTACACCCAAGTCCACAGCCCAAGATGGGCTACCTGGGAGGGTTTCTGACACTGCTGGTGCCAAGCCACAGGCAGCAATTAACAAAGGAAAAGAGTTGCTTGTAGCTTGACTGCTGGCAGTGCCCTTGATGGCTCTGGACAGAAGAACCTACACGAGGTGAGAAACACAGCAATCCATGTGGAGCTGATTAAGGGCGTCACCACCAGCGACCAAAACCCAGGTGACCTTGCTGAGGCCAAGCAACTGCTGCCTCTCAAATGCCATCCTACCGCTGGGGGAGGCAAATCCAGGGAGCTGCAGGATGTATCTACCCCTCTCAGCACGTGGAAAAGCTGTGGGCAGGCACTGGAGGACTGCAGGACCAGCTCCCTCACTATAAAACCAGTGGGGTTTCAGCTCAACTCTCCAGAGATCCAACAAGCACCGGAGCACTCAGGTGGGAGTGCACAAGTCAATGATATTTGGAGAGTCAGGTCTTGAGACAAGGGGCTCCAGCACTGCATCTAGAGATGAAAACAGACCAAGGTGGGGCCAGATGACCTTTCTGCCTAGGCTGCTGCAGGAGCCTAAAAGCCTCCCTGAGCTCTTGACTAAAGCTGGAGCTGCTGGCAGCAGGGTCCAGCAGGAGAGGGGCTAGAACAAGCACTGGGGTCTTGGCCTTCCTCAAATTTGCTCATCTATTCCAGCCATGCAGCATGTGGAGCTTGACTGGTGACCTGTCCCAAGGACCAGGGGTACCCTGCTGATCTCTGGAGCAGAGACACAGCTCGAGATGCCCTTCTTGGAGTCCCTTCCCCTCCTCTCCCAGCTCTGCTGTGGTGGAGCAGGGCCCATGCCGCACCTCTGGCTGGAGGAAAACGCACCCTGAACCTGATGAAACTGCAAGGCGTTGGTTGCTTGGCAGTGCCACCCACTGTGATGCCAGCTGCCCTCCCGGCCACACGGGCATGGGCCCTGCCCTGGTGGATGTTATCTGGGCCGGTGAGTCGGGCAGAGTGCTGGGTTAGCATAAAAACAACAACAACAACCTCCAGCTGCTTTCAGTTCAGTGCAGCATATTTCTGACTTCTTGGCAATAACAGAGAGAGAAGCATGTGACAAATACCCCTCTACTCAATAGCACAGGTCTGAAAATAATACTCAGTTTTGCCCAGCTGGGCAGAAAACACCAGCACCTGCAGTGACACTATCAGAGGAAAAGCACCATGACTTCCAGCACCTCTAAAACCAGACTGCTGCACCTGAGAGGGATCTTCCAAAGGAACTTCCCTCCCTTCTTCTCTGGGGTCTCCCCAGACCCCTACAATCCACACAACAGATACTGCTGGAAGAATGTAGAAAGAGGAAAGCAGATGCAGCTTGGTTGTCGTGGTTGTGGGCACACAAAGCTGCTCCCCCATCACCTCCCCACTAGTCCCATCAGACTTTTGTTTGTGCCATGCAGCCTTTGCCATTGCCTAAACCTACAACAAATACTAAAATGGTGTGAGCCTTGTCTCTCTGCCCACCCTGGTGTCAGTCACTGCTACAACAGATTCCACCTCACCAGTGAAAAGCCTGGAGACGGCAAGGCCAGTGGAGACAAAGGTGTGCTGGGTTTACCTTTGAAGGGATTTAGATCTGGAGCACTCAACATGGACAAACTGCTGAGACAGGCATTTACTCAGGTGCATAAACATCACGGGCAGCAAATGCCAGCCTTGCAAGAATTCTCCTCCAAAGCTTAAGAATAAATTCAAGATGTTTTTAAATAATTATGGATGAATCACTTGAAAAAACTTCCTACATTTTATCTTCAGTTGCTGACACTGATCGTGCAGCTGTTTTGTTCATAATGTAATTACACATTCCCACCTACTTGCACTCTCAGGGTGCAGCAGAGTACCTCAGGTAGCAGAAAACCTAAAGGCTGACATTTCCTTCTGGCCTTTGGAAGTGACAGAACAGTTAGCACAAAACTTAATTTATTTGAGGTGGGAGGAGGGGGGAAAGAGAGGCCGCAAGATAATTTCCCTTAGAAGCCCGATGGTCCCCACCCAGAAACCTGCGCACAAAAGAATACTGCCTTTAAACTGGTAGGTTAGGTCTGAGACCAGAGCGAAGGTTTGTCAACCATGACAAGCTCCAGCTTGTTTAACAGTCGACCGGAGGGTTGAAAAGTCTAATAAAACCAAAAGGCCTTCCATAACAAAGCTGCTGCCACTTAAGGAGAACATTCACACCCATTCAGCAGAGCTTTTTTCAAACATGCAGAGGTTTTTGGAGCCTCCAAATGGAGCAAAGAACACCAAAACAGAGCAGATAGAAACTGAAGCTGGAAAAAAACTGAGCAATAAGGAACACACAGGGAACAGTGAGTAACTAACCACGGGAAGAGATAACAAAAATGCTGCATGACCTCCCCTCCCATCACTGGGATGCCTTTCTAAAATAGACACTTCAGCCTGACCACAAGTTATTGTGCAAGGATCACTGGGTGAAGCTGCGTGACCTGTTATCTCCAGGATTACCAAAGGAAAGTTTTTCCCATGCCCATTTGGAAAGCTTCCTCAGAAAGAGGAAGGTTTATATGGATCAGTTTTGCAAGCTCTGCCAGCCCTGTCTGGGGAAGGCCCGAAGCCACTGCTTGGGGACAGTGGAACTAGATGTGTATAAGAGACAGATATGGATCAGTTTTGCAAGCTCTGCCAGCCCTGTCTGGGGAAGGCCCGAAGCCACTGCTTGGGGACAGTGGAATGCTCTTCCTTCTTAAATTCCTCAGTTGGGCTAATTTCCCCAGCCTGAAGCACTCACACCCCCCAGGTCACAAACTTCATTGCATATATCTAGAGGGGAAAATCAGCCTGCTGTTTTACAGTGTGACAAATCCTCCGCTGTAGTGACACATCCACACATCCTTTGCTGCCCATTTCCATCTCGTTTTGCCAGCATTGGTCTTAAGTTCAAGGAACCTTTCAAAGTAGCTTTTCCCAAAAGAAAGCCAAGCTCCACTGAATGTGCAGATGTTCAGAGACACATGAAATCTCAGTATTTCCACAACAAAGAAGGCAGCTTTTCTGTCATTGCTTTTCCATGGTAGAGCTATGGACCAAGCCAAAAAATGACTTGTGGTGATGGTTTTCATTCAGCACTAGATGAGCAGAAGACACACACTGCACACACCTGAGGCTGCCAGCCTACCCAACAACTTCCATCTGTGGCCTTCCTCAAGAAGAAACACTTTTCATTTCCTAAGAAATAAATGTTACAACAGTCACGTGGACTGAATCAAAAGTCCAAAGACCAGACCTCTTAGCCAGAGACCCCAAATTTTACAAAAAAAATTAAAAAGTACATACCTTTGGAAATCCAATCTGAGTAGGGCCATAAGGAGAGTAAGCAGGTTCCAAGGTCATGTTTTACAACCTTTTGAAGCAGGAACGAAGCTGATGCCTGACAGAGACATTTCATGCTGCCATCTGTACAGAGCTTCCCTTTCTCCAACACATTGCAAATGTTACAGTGCAAGAACTTGCTGTCTTTGCTCAGGCAGTCTTTATTTATACACAATAAAGGCCTTGTGCAGGAGATCAAGGCTGTATTTCATCGATTTGACATGATGGTTAACCTGCGAACTTTGCCCCTGCTAATAGAATAATTTCTATTTGTTGATTCCTCTTTTGGGATCCTCGAGGGTAACAGTAGCTTCATCCCAGCTCTCATGCATGTCTAGTGCCAAATGGTTTTACAGCTCTTACTCCTGTGGAGCAGAGCCTGGACAAGGTTGATCAAATGCAGTAGCTACAGCTGGATCCTGACTCCCCACAGCTCTCTCCATGGCTTCTACCTGTATTTCCTAGGAGCTCTCCAGTGACTTGGATCTGATTCATACTTTGCTTGTGTAACCTTGGAGAGGTGATAGAATCATGGAACGGACTGGGTTGGAAAGAACCTTAAAGCTCATCTCGTTCCACCTCCTACCATGGGCAGGGACACCTTCCACTATCCCAGGTTGCTCCAAGTCCTGTCCAGCTTGGCCTTGGACACTTCCAGAGTCAACCACAGCTTGTCTGGTGTTTGGCTACCCAAGCAATCAATCCCACAGAGGTCCCCAAGCAACAGCCTGGACCAGGCTGGCAGCAATGGCAGAACAAGGAAGCTCCTCTTCCAGATAAATCTCTTTCAGTCCAAAAGACTGACTGCCAGACAAGAAAACAACCAGAATTTATGACTGAAAAGGGCAAATCTGTTAAACACTAGAGACATGGTTTTCCAGCAGACCCAACCAAATCTAAACATGGAGTGCTGGAAAAAAGGCAATTTCACCTGCCCAGTTGTACTGCTCTTCTCATTCCAGCACCAGCATTCCACTAAACACATGCTAGAAATAAAGGACAGAAAACTGAACCTCCAGAAAAGAAGGAAAATTAAGATGAAGAGGGGGAGAGGGCTGACTCTCCAGTCTACAACAGGACAGGGCATCAGAGGGCTGAAGGATAAAACCCAGCAGTTTCTGGTATTAGCTCTGGAGGTAGATCCAGGGACTAACATGAGGCTGTGCTGCTAACCAGGAGGTCTCACTCCAGTATTTCAAAGAGGTTTTTTCCTCTAGCTATAGCTTTGCCTCTCTCCACTGCTTATCATCAGGATAGATGAAAGCTCCTCATCTATTAGCTATTTAGATCAGATGAAGACCTTCAAAAAACCTGATACTTTGAGGATAGGTTGTATCTTGGGAGCCAGGGGATCAAGAAATTCCAGGTCTTACCACAAAAGTGTACTCTGGAGTCTTCAAAGGTAAAATCCAATTTCCATGTGGGTTTTACAGAATTTGGATAATCTGACTTAAAACTGCAACGGTTCTACTTAAATTCATTACTGCCTTACAACAGTGAGGGACCCAGACCAGGGCTGAGAGGAATGGTTTTGCTTTTACACACAAGCATGACCTGCAAGAGTTTAGTTTCTGAGTGTGACTTCAGGCAAAGCAGCTCGCTCTGGCACACCAGGGGGAACAAGATGTGTGTCTGCAGAAGAGTCAGACCTTTCCAGAAGGTCCCTGAGCTGGGCATTCAGGGCTGTACCAGTGAAGGAAGGGGCAGCTTTGCACCTGATGAGCAGAGATGGATACTGCAGTGCCCAGACAAATTCACACCTGAGCCATGTGTGTACTGCAAATGAGGAATAAAATGAGCCTTTTCACAAACAAATCACCTCAAACCCAGCTGACTGCTGTGAGAATGTGTATTTCCAGGAGCATGATCTTTGTAGAGTCCAAAGCTGCACTTCCAAGTGAAGCAGGCATTAATTAACTAATTTATGGTGTTAGGATAGATAGTGTTAGACATACTTTGTATTTGAAAAGTTCAAAAGTGTAGCTTTCATTTGGCATTGTTCCACTTCCAAATAATCTCTACCAGCCCTGAAGCAGAGCTCCAACATCCCATTGCCATGGAAGAGGAGGGTAAAGTGGCACCAAGGACACCCACCCTCACCCACGCTGGGCTGGCACAATACAGGCTCTTCCATCAGGCCAGGCTGAGCAAACCTCTGCTCTCAACCAAGTGTCAAATCTTTTCAGAGAGATGCTCAGAATTATATTCACCACCAATTTGACTTTTTAATCATTTCAATTAGTGTGACTAAAACCCTTCAATCAGAACAAAACCAGGGAAAAATAACCCCTCTCCTTCTGAAGCAGCCTGCCTAGCTTAACAGACCATACCAAATTGTGAAGGTTTTTGCTTTTGTGGTCTTCACATATTTCATTTAATGCAGATAATTAACCTCAGTTTCTAATTTCAAATCCTCCACAGAAGGAACCAAAGTGACTGAATACATTCACTGACAGATGGAAAATTAAAATATTACTACAGCTTCTGCATGGCTCAAAAGACAGGGCCTTGCAAAAGATCTTTCTTCTTTTATTTGACTGATTAACTGTAATTTGCTTAATGGATTTAAGGATGAGCCTAATAATCCAATGATATATCCAGGAACCGATTTAGGATATCAGCACCTCTGTTCTGATTTTTTTTTTTAAACACAGCAATTTTCTACATTACACATAGTCCTTTCTGAACCCAGATTTTTCCACCAATTGTAATAAAATCACATCCATGATTTACTTTAAATGGGTGGTGACTGCATGACTGGCCATGCACCGGGCAGCCACAGTGCTGTAACTTCTTGAAACACCTTCTGAATCCCCAAATCTAGGGATGACCCAAGATCATGACCTGTTCCAGCAGCCACTGATCCAGCTCAGCAGGCAGCCAGGATTTCTTGGGAAGGTGGGAAGTCAACAGCTCAAACCTAAAATGGGGCCAGCATGTGTTCCCCCAGCACCCCCACACCACTCCCAGTCCCTATTCCACCAAGTCTGCCCTAACAGGATTTCACAGTCTGTCTCAATAGTTAATAAATCCAGAATCTAACAGACTATTAAAGGAAAACATCCAAGAGGCAGTCATTTTTAAAACGTCCAATGGCAACTAATTATTCAAGGGATTAGTCCATTATAGTAATAACAAAGAAACTCTTAAAACACAAAGCCAAGTTGAACGGCAGATCAAAACCAAGGTGTTCCCACCCTGTGGCCACCTCCTGGGTGACTTCTCAGCGTCCTGGCATTGGTTCAGCTCCCACCCAGCCTTTTAGCAACCCATTCTTTCTGAAACCAGGCAGAACTCAAACCAGTCTCCTCAAAATATAGTATTTCATGATGTGTGCCATCATTGTGAGCACACAACAAAACAGGACCATCACCAGGACTGGACCAGTCAGATCACAGCTTTGTCTAACCCAGTTAGACAAATCTCTAAGGACAGAGATTCCCACCTCTCCTGCTCTGTTCCCAGGCTGCTTCATGCTCCTAAGATTTTTTTTTACCATGTCCAACCTGAATCTCCCCAGGACCAAAAAGGGGGACATACCTTCCCTCTTGGGATTTTAAAAGAAAAGATTTTGTAGCCCAAATAAAATTCAATCACAACAAAACAAGGCTTTGTTTGCTGAAGGAGGGGAGAAAACGCTATTCATTTATCAAATTAGAGTGCTAAAGGCTTAACTACCTGTCTTTATAAAGAAGCCAAAGCACTGATCCATCACCAAACACAAACACACCACTTCTTCATCTTGATTTGTGTGGAGGCAAAGCTACGGGCACAAAAGGTATTCTTCTTCAAATAAAATCTATTTTAAAACTCAGCAGCCACTAGCATAAATACTTTACACTGTTAATGTAATGTAAGCATTTCCACACAGAAGTTTCATCAGCTTAACAACATATTTTAAAAAGCTGGCGTTAACTTCTGTGCAAAAACACCATCAGTCTCTGCCCTGTATATCTTAGAGTGCTCCAGCCATTAAATTACCACTTAGAACTCTTAGCACCAGGCCCTCTCTTGGATTCCCTGATTTCTCTCAAGAACAATGCAGAACCCAAACTATTCTTCTGCAACTTATTTTCTTTAAAACTGGAAATAGCCACCGCTCTACAAGGATTACAAACAGAGTTGTACTGATTACAAATGATACTGTGGGCCCACCAATTTTAACTCAAGATAAGGATTCCCAGCTTCACATATGGGTCTAACATTCAGCAGCTGATTTCTTCCTGCAAACAAGCTCCCATGAAGCTCCAACAGCCTAACTCCAAGATGTACATGTTGCCTCTCCAGCGAAAAGAAGGAAAGTAAGAGGGTAACACAATTTTAAATTTTCCAAACATGACTGCTCCTGCACCAGTGTTTGTGATTTTGCATCCTCAGTTTTCCAGCCAGTCAGTACAATTAACACCAATTCCTTCAACACCACACAGTCTTGAGTCAGAGGTGTGCAATTTAATATTTAATTATGAATGAAGGAGCCAACCTCAAAATTAGGGCTGCCAGCTAAACATCAGCCAGCTCCTTCCTGATGCAGCCCCAGCTTCTGACCGCTGGACCGTTTATGCTCCCTAAGCCATGGAGAGATCCTGTGCTTTCCCTGAACCAGCCTCTACATGTTGGTTTGTCATTGCTTTGTCCCAGACCAGAGGTTGTCACGTCCCTCTAAAGCTTCTTCAGCTTTTCTCCACCTACGTGCTCTGTGAACCCCATCATGAAGTGCTGGCTGTGTGTTTTGGGGAGAGCTGCCCTCCCACGTGTCCAGAGAGGCTGCCAGTGTGTGGGCACAGGCACAAGGACTCTCCTGGTGATTCCTACCAGCCTGGAGAACCACATCACCCACCCTTCTCGTTAGAACCACCAACACTTGTGAAATGCGGTGAGCTTAGTCAGCCCAGCACTGTGGAAATTAAAGGTTGGAGCCAGCTTCTTTAAAAACAACAACAACAACCCCCTGTGTATATCAAAGCCCATGCTGAGAAGTTTCTCCATCCAAGCCCAGCAGCTCCACCACCACCAATCCTCAAAATCCAACAACTGGAGACTTCACCCACCACCACGTGTCCTCTACACACCATCACCCAGGCTTCCTCTTCAATACTATCCACTTCACGGAATGGGCCAAAACACAAAACAACTGGCAGAACTAATGTAAATCTCAGTTTGCCTGGTTTTCAGGAGAGATGAAGGCAGAGCTGCTGGCAGGTAACACCATATGCTCTTCTCTTCCAACCACAGAAGAAAGCAAAGGCAAGGCCTGCGAGAGCGCTGCTCTCCGATGCTCTAGGAGTAGAACGGGAGCGCCTTCCCACACAGAACTAAAGAGAGAGCACAAGAAACGCACCCCACCAAAAGACACAACCAAACCACCAAATGCCCAACTTTTTCAGAGGCTGTGTTTTCCTGAAGCACTCAAAAAGCAGGCTGCAGGCGGTTCTCAGGCACAGGTTTAATTTCTGCTCTCCAGCTCCGAGGAACGCTGTCCCGGCGTGTCGGAAGAAGGTTAATGAACGATTTAGCCGCCCTCACAACCACGTTAGTGTCACTTTCGGAAGCTGCGAGTTAATGCCCGAGATCTTCGGGGGTTGCCCTCTTTGAAGTTCACTGATCCATAACCAATGTCCAATTAATTTGCAGGAGCCTAACGATAATGACTATTGGCCTTTTCCGATGCATACAAAAACACAGTGGGTAACAGCGATGCTTTTGGCTTCAGGGTATTCTCAAATCTGCCTGCACATTTGCGCACCTTCAAAAATATCCAGCGCTAATAACGGGTTGTCTTCTGCCGTTTGAGGAATTTTTTACATTTGTTCTCCTGAGAGCAGAGCTACTGCATCAACATTTATGAACTTTCTGCTGAAAAAAAACCTGGAGCTGATTCAAGATGCTCATTTGCTAACAGAGGAATACTTCTATTGCATTTGCTTAGATTCTTCTTTATTTAGGGTTTCCATGGAAGCCAAGGAATAGAAGTTCAATCTTGGGAAGATTAAACAGGCCCTGAGATATAATGCAAAACAGCTTATTTCAACATTCCCCAAAGAAGAGAAATGAGAAATTCTTCCACACATATGCCAAAAAAAAAAAAAAAAAGGTTTGTGGAAATTTTCAAAATAAATTGGGACCCAGCTTTTCAAATGCTGCATGCAGCCATTGCTTCCTGCTGCAAACAGCTTCCCCAGCTTCCAGCACACTTCCTCAGGTGAGAAAGCAAATGAACAAGAAGTCTGCAGGATAAAGATGCTACAGCTTAAAAATCAGCTTGTTCAAGACAGCTATTGCTATACAACATCCAGGAAGAAGGTTAATTCAACCACAAGGTCTTGCTCAAAGAGCAACAATCACCTCATAAATTAGTATCTCAGCAGTTTTTGGAATAAAAAAAAATGCAGAGATTATGCAGTTCAGTAGCATCTTCCATGGCTCTGAACACCACAGAAGCTGACAGACCAACATTTAAAAAATAAAATAAATCCCTTATGTTCAGCTACTTCAGGCTGAGAAGTGACTCCTGTTCCGGTGAGAATGGCAAACATTTCCTTGCCTCTCTACCCCACAGGTCAACAGAGTGTCAGTAGCCACAATGACAGGCACTACAGGACACTACAAATTAATAGCCACGCATTTTCTCTGATCTCCATCCTCCAGGTAAAGGTTTATTTCACGTTGTTCCAATCTCCTATGAAAATGTCCAGGACTGATGAACTTTACTTCAAAACACTTCTACTTCACAGCACATTTCTTAAACCATTTTCCAACCTGATAGAGATATATTCCGATAATGGGTAAAATGCATCTTTTTCTTGAAGCTGGAACTAAACAGCTCAGTGTCTTGCACAGGATTTCCTACCTGGTCTGGTAAGGAAACTAAACACAGCTGACCCTCAAGTAAGTTATTTTCAATCTTAACACAATTATTGCTTAAATAAAAAGACAGTTAAATCATAGACTTTTCTAATCCTTCATTTATGGTGAGCACCCAAGTACTCAGTGAAATGCACTTCAAGACACATTCAAGGTTTTTATTAATTCCCTGGGAAAGTCCCAAGACACCAGGATATTTTTTTCTGACTCCTGATTAAAACAGCAGGAGCCCACATGAATTCCCTTTTTTCCCCCCTCCCCAAGAGTTTCACGTACAACATCCCCTCCTCAAAATCTCTAAGAAAACAAGAATCAAACCAAGAACATTTTGCCAGCTGAAAGGCACTGAGACCTTGCGTGGGGCGGGATGCGCTTCCAGCTGCCAGCCTAAAGGGATGGCCGAGGGAGATTAAACACAGAAATGCTTTTCATAAAGCAGGAGGCTTTGAAGAGGACAGTTCAGCTACTTCATTTCGTAATCTTCACAAAGCGTCAGATTTTAGCCTAAGCAGGTCTTAAAACAAGGAGATTTTATTTAAAAAGGGGGGGAAAAAAAAGTTGGAATGTGTTCTGGCCGGGTTCTGTTGATTCAGCAAGGGTTAGACACACACATGCTTATTGATCCCAGAGAGCTCCCTGCTAAGTTAATTGTCTGGAATTTTAACTGAGCTCTCAGCAAGTTTCAAAATCCATGTTGGCTGGAAGTGGGTGGGGGACCCAGAAAAAAACAGGCTGCAGAACTGTGCAAGTACTACAGTTAAAAAAACCCAGCAATTACTTTCATGAAGGGAAGAGCTTCAGCGGGGCATGGTTTTTAACTGGATTTGGGGATTCTGACACTGACTGCTAGAATTTAGTGCTGGAAATCTCATATGCAAAGCAGTACCATTATCAGGGAGCACCATCAATGCTCCTTCACTCCTACCCACACCACCAAGGTGAGGATGTCTATCTCCTGTGAGCTCCCAATTGTGGCTCAATTTCTGCACAGGAAGTGTCACCACCAGCTGTACCTGCCCATGTTACAGTACCTGAATAGTGACCCTCTGCCGGTGCAGGCTATGGCAAACCTGGCACTGCAGCTCACCCAGCCACCTGCATGTGCACGAGGGCTGCCCATGGCTTTGGACTGCCCACCAAGCCCTACTTGCCTCCAGAACATCTCCAGCAGCAGTTTCTCCAGGTGAAGAACATGCTGCAGGGATGATCTGCAACTATCAGACAGGAACAGCTACAGACACCTTTAGAACAACCTGTGATTAGTTTCAAACAAAGCTTTGCATTCCATCAAACCATTTGGCAAAGCCATCCTGTACCAGCGTGGATGCTCCTCAGCACCTATGGTCTTCCAAGGCTTCCCATGGCCATGGGAGCCCCCCAACCCATTCCCCACCTACCTGAACTCCCTGCCCTCGCTGTAGCGCCGGGCCGGGGCCGCGCGTTGCGTGGCCGTCTCCAGAAGCAGCTTCTGCGTGAGTCTGCTGGAAGGCGCCGAGTCCCTGCTGGCCTCGGGCTCGGCCTCTTGGTCACACTTCCACTCCTCATCCTCATTCAGAGTTGGCAGATAACCAGGTAGCCCTTTACCTGTCCCAGACCCTGAGCTCGGATCACTATAAATTTTTGGACTTTCCCCACCTGTCCTTGTGTATTCCAAATAAATATCCGACTTAAGGAACAAAGGGTAGGTATTGTCTTCTATCATGCACTGAATCTCTGTTTGGGCCTGGTCAAACATGTCAGGGTCAATCTGCAGTTTCATGACACAGTCTTTGATGAAGCTTTTTGTGGCCGGTTTGATCTGCCGGGACACAATGCCATTGTTGTCGAGGATGTATTTTTTGTAAATGGCTTTTGCCAGCTTGAGTCTTTTTTCCTCATTAGACACACACGGCTCCAGCTTCCTGAAGCCACTGCACGCAAACCAAAAGTCCAGCAGATCTGCACAGTCCTCCTGTTTCAGGAAAGTCCTGAAGAGGTTGATGCCATCTTGATCATCCAGCAAGGAGTGCAGTGACTCGGCCCACTTCAGGTAGGGTGGAGTTGGCGAAGCACTCCCCTCGGGCTCGTACCCCAAATCCAAATCAGAGCGCCTCGGCGTCGCTGTGGACGTCTCACTTCTGACCACATCACTTTTACCGGAGTAGAAACCATGGCTAACTGGTCTTGGGTCTGTGGACACGAGCTCCCCCTCCTCACCAGGAACTGGTGGCCTTGGTGCATCTTCAGTGAAGCTTCCTCCAAGGTCCAAGGGGAAGCCTTTCCCCTGGATATTCATTTTTCTGGTCCTTGCTTGCGTGGGAACAGTGGGGGATGAGAGCCAATCTCAAATCAATATTTGTAGCTCCAAGGTGAACAAGTTTGTTCGGCTGAAAGAAATGAGGAAAAAATAAGCGAGTATCACTGGAGATAAACACTCTAAAACAACAAAATAGTGGTTATGCTCTGCATCTTTACTGTACTAACACCTCTTTTTCAGCATAATCAATGGTTTGGTAACTTCTGGGAACACAGAATCGAGCTCAGACCAGGCAGAGGCTAAAAATGACAGTTACAGGATATCCCAAAATTTTACATCCAGAATTTGGCAACACTGATACAGCTGACACTATGTTAAAACACCAGCCAATTTCCCAACATCAGTGGTTTATACATGATCCTGGCACATGGCAGCCCACATCCAAGAGATCCATACTCAGGTACCACAGGACACATGCCATCTTCTGCACTGCCACCAGCTCCTCTGCACTGCCTACCTGGACAGGACATATACCAGATCATACTAAGGCAACAAGTTTTTATCTGCCTATGGATCTAGGAAATTCTTATCATTAAACAGGAATTTAAGGCTTGTGAAAATTATTTTTAAAGAACATCCAGTTAGTCCTGAAAGCGGGGCTGCACCTTAATCAAACACAGGTGGCTTTCGTACGCTCAAGTGACATACCAGCGCCACATTCCTCACAAATCTCTGCGTTTCAGAAATACGCCGCGTCGCCTCGTCTAGCTCTAGGGGAATCCAGATGCATCGTTGACCCTAATATTTTGGGCATCTGGACTGCATTCTTGCTGCAGATGGGCATGTTAGTACAGGAGCTCAGTTCTAGCACTGCTTTTTGCAGGCAAGCCGTTGAGAAAAGGTTTATTTTTATGCTAACAAAATTGCATGCTACAAGCCTGGGAAAATTTCAGGTCATCAAAGGAAGATGAGAAAACCACCTTGACAAGGAAACCTGATCAAGTACGATGTTTTTAAAGAAAAGCAACGAGTCAATATGGAGGATGGAAGGTATGGGAAAGGCAGGGAAGGAAGAAAAGGGCAATCCCTGGGTTGCTACTTCTGCGGCTCAAATTAACCTCATCATTTAAAGCGAGTAGCAAAAGCCTTGTGTTACTGAACAGCCTCAGCCTCTAAGCCCCAAGTACTGCAGAGCACCAGCAGCCTCACAAATTACTCCTTCCACTGGATTAACTCAATTGCATGTAAAAACACACCAAGAAAGACGCATTCTAGCTCGCCCTCCCTCTCAAAGCAAACCCCACAGTAACGAACATCTTCGGGATGCTTTACCATTTTCCCCCCATTTCCTGATCCTGGCTAAACCAAGAACCGCCGCAGAAGCCGTGCCTGTCCTTACAGCCCACCTGTCCATCGTGAAACAACCCAGCGAGCCCAGGAGCGGCCAGCGAGGATGGCTGGGCCCCTTGAGGAGCGCGGCTGAAGCCAGCGCCGCGCTCACACCCGGCCCGAGCCCCCGGCACGCAGCCCCTGCCCTGGCACCGCGGGACTTTGGCACCACGGGGCAGTTCTGGGTGGTGTTCACCCCGCTTCTGGAAACGAGCGCAGGACTCGCCCTCTCGTTTGCGGTGCAAGTCCCCGGTGACCCCCGGCCGGGTGAAGGGGACGCCCGGGGCAGCGGCACCGCAGCCCCACAGCCACGCCGGGCATTGTTGCGGCGGGGCGGCGCTGGCTCCTCGCCCCGGCCGGGGCAGCCCCGGGGAGCCTCCCGGAGGACACGCGAG